>NC_056735.1:1472477966-1472685466 GCF_019279795.1 Protopterus annectens
ACCTGAAAAGTACAGTTGTGTACACTTACCATAAGAGTGTATTCACTGCTGCAGTCATCACCTGGTTGAGGGTTATCCCTGCTGTGGTAGCCCTCAGCCGGCCCAAATACCAGAGTCAATGTTTTTCTGCATCGGCTACAGTCACCTGTAGTTTGAATTCAGGTCGTCAGTGTTGCCACCTCACAGCAAGAGGTTCTCCGGTTCGATCCTCAGCTGGGGTGCCTTCTGTGCAGAGTCTGCATGACCTCCCTGTGGTCACGTGGGTTTCCTCCTGGTGCTCCGGTTTCCTCCCACATCCCAAAGACATGCTGTAGGTGGATTGGATACTCTAAATTGGCTTTAGGTGTGTGTGTGTGTGCGTGTGCGTGTGCCTTCTGTGGAAGGTTGGGCGCTGGGCTGACAACTCGACAGTCACTGCCAATCATGAGTGGACAGGTGATCTGCTGTGGCAACCCCTGACCGGGAAAAGCCGAAAGAAGAAGTGGTGCTATAAAGCAAGGCAACCGACGTCATTACATCTGTTGTTCTTGCCCCAACCTGTCAGAAGCACAGGGAAATAAGGTAAAGTGGTCCTGGTGGCTAAAAGCCACTGTGGGAAGCTTATGTCCCCCTAGGAAAAGAGAATATAAGGGGGATGGAGGGAGGGAAACCAGGACTGCAACAGTGAATATACTTGAACATCTACATTTATTGTAAGTTTACACAACTGGACTACGTTCTTTCTGCTTCACTGTTGCTGTCATCACCTGTGGGAGGATTCCCAAAGCTGAGGAGAGGGGTGGAAGGATAGGTTAGAGCCCTAGGCTTGGGTCAGCAAGCCCTGCAGAACTGCAGAGGCAAACCCTGCTCTAGACTTAAAAGGTCCAGGTGTCAGCTTCCAAGATGTCCCTGGTGGGGACTCCTCTGAGGAAGGCTGTGGAAGTGGAGGCTGCCTTAGTGGAATGGGTACGAATAGTTCCCCATGTAGTCTGTAGCAAAAATGGATACAGTGTGATATCCATTTGGAAATGGTTTGCTTGGAAATAGGCATCTCCCTCTGTCCCTGGGGCAAAGCTGACAAGCAGCTGGTCTGTTTTTCTGAAGGGTTTATTACGGTCTAGATAGTATCTGAGTTGTCTGTGCACATCTAGAGAGTGTAGAAGGCTTTCCCCCTTGTTTTGAGGGTTGGAAAAGAAGGTGGGTAGGTGTATGGCCTGGTTGAGGGTCACATCAGATACGACCTTGGGCATAAAGGAGGGGTTAGTCCTCTCAGGTAGACCCTGTCTGCATGGAAAATGATGAAGGGCTCAACAGGCATGAGTTCTGAAACCCTTATGGCTGAGGTGACAGCTAGCAGGAACGCAGTCTTCCAGGAGAGGTATTTCAATTCTGTTGAAGCAGCAGGTTCAAAAGGAGGTAAGGTTAGTTCTAAAAAATAATTCAGGTCCCAGGCTTTCTGGGAGGTCTTGATGTTAGATGTCCCTCTGAGGAATTCTACAATCAAAGGATGCGAGAAGAGAGGAAGGTCTGAATCATAATAGGCTGAAATGACTGAGGCATGGATTTTAAGAGAAGAGAAGCAGAGGCCACTTTTGAGTAACTCGGCTAGGTAATCCAAGATGAGAGGGATGGAAGGATGTGAGGTACTGGCCCCTCTGGACTGGCTCCAGGAGCAGAATCTTTTCCATTTCCCTGTGTAAGATTTTCTGGTGCTGGGCCTTCTGGCCTCTGTGATAATGTCTAGGACCTGTTTGCTTAACAGGGACCACTTGTTAGCTGTTAAAGTATTAGCCATGCTGAAAGATTAAGAGTCTGCAAGTCTGGGTGCAGTACCCCCCCCCCACCTGGGTCAAGAGGTCTGAAATCAGGGGGAAGCTGCTTGGGGGGCTGTAAAGTCAGGCTGCCGAGTAAAGGGTACCAATGCTGTCTGGGCTAATATGGAGCAATGAGGATGGCCTTTGGTCTTTCCTCCCTTATTCTGATCAGTACTTTGGGAATAAGAAGCAGAAGAGGGAAAGCGTACACAAAGAGGGAGCTCCAGGGGAAGGACAAGGCATCCACCTTCCATGCTAGGAGGTGATACTCCCTGGTACAGAACTTTTGCAGCTGTTGGTTGAGTTGCGAAGCAGAGATCCACCTCCGGAGTCCCCCAATCCTGAGTGATTTGCAGACAGATTTTCCTGTGGAGCTGCCATTCGTGGGGGGTCCAGTAAGTTTCTGCTTGGTCTGCCAGGGTGTTGTTGACCCCTTGTAGGTATTGGGCAATTAGGTGTAGACCTATGGAGGCAGCGGTCAGCCAGAGGTTCATGGCTAGCCTGCACAGAGGGTAAGATTGGGCCCCCCCTGTCTGTTAATATACCACATTACTGTGGTGTTGTCTGTTTTTATAAGGAAAAGCCCTGGCCTGAGATGGGGTTTGAACGCGAAAAGAGCCTTTTGTACTACCATTATTTCCTTCTGGTTGATATGCAAGGGAAGGTGCTGGGCATTCCAAAGATCTTGGGTGCACCTCTCTGCTAGGTGAACACCCCAAGCAATGTCTGAGGTGTCAGTGGTGATGGCCTGGCCAGTAGGGCAGAGGATGAAGGGAAGAGCCTTGTTCTTGGCACAGGCCTCTGCCCACCAGAGAAACTCAGCCCTTATACATGGGATCAGAGGGAGAGAGGTCTCTAGAGACAGACTGCTGACACCAAAGGTTCTTTAGATACCACTGAAGTTTTCTCATGTGAAGCCTGGCCAGAGGAATTAGAAGAATGAAAGATGCCATGTACCCCAAGGCTTGCAGGAACTTCCTCACAGTGAGGTGATTTCTGGAAGCCAGCACAGAGGCAGAAAGCTCTGCTTTTCTGAGGATAAGAAGGCCATTTGGAATGCTGCGTCTAGCAGAGCTCCCAAGAAAATAATCTTCCTGGTGAGAGTTTGCTTTGGATTTCCTCTCGTTGATGGTGAACCCTGGGGAAGTTATGAGGGATCTGACAAAGAGAAGGTCCTGGAGCAGCTTTTCTTTGCATTGTGCCTGAATGAGGCAGTTGTCCAGGTAAGGGTAAATCTGTAGTTTTCTCAGTCTGCAAAATGCTACGGCCGGGGCTAAGCATTTGGTGAATACTCTGGGTACAGTAGATGAGCCAAAGGGCAGCACAGGGGAACTGAAGTGTTGTGCTCTGAAGCACAGGAATTTCCTGCAGGATTCCCTTATGGGGATGTAGAGGTGAGCATCTTTTAGGTCTAGGGTCACTAGCCAGGCATTTTTTTGTCAGCATAGGCAGCAGCTGCTGCAAAGTTAGCATTTTGAATCTGGGGATCACCAGGGCGCCAAGTGCCCTCTTTTCTGGGAACAAGGAATAGTCTGGAATAAAAAAACTTTGCCTGTTTGATCTGAGGGGACAGGTTCTACTGCCCCCTGGGATATGAGAGTTTGGACCTATTTCAATGCCTCTGCCCACTGATTTGGAGGCAAGTCTGGGTACCTTCTTGGAACTGAGAGTTCGGTGAAGGAGAATTTCTATCCCTGAAAAATTATCTTTAAGACCCACTGGTCTTTTGTTGCAGAAAGCCAATTTTCTTTCAAGAGAGAGCCTTCCTCCTAGCTTTTGGTGAGTGAAGGGAAGGCAGAGGGGGGAGGGGGAGTTCATTGGGAGTTTTTACCATAGAAGGATGACTTAGAACTCCCTGCCTTTGGTGCAGAAGTGGTCCACTGTTTGCTTCTCTGCTGGCCCTGGGATAGGGGCCTGGATGGTCTGTTCCTGCAGGGCTTACCTTGGCCCTGTCTGCTAGGTGCAGGGAAGGACCAGTGCTTAGAGGGAAAGTTCCTGCTGAACCTGGGAGATTGAACCTGAAAGAAATATTTTACTGTTTGCATAAATTTTGCTTTCTCTTTCATCTTTTTAAGCATCTCTTCTGCTTTTATTCCAAACAAGTGGTCCTTATCCAGGGATGCATCAATAAGTTTAGACTTGACATGATCAGAGAGAGGTTGTTCCTTCTGGCATGCATGTCTCCTAACACTGCTGCCCTGCTATTGGCTTCTAGGGCATTATATCCACAGTGTAAGGACAGTGTGGCCACTTGACAAGCAGAGTGCAGTAAATCTGCTAACTCTTTTGAATTGGCAGAGTCAGGAAAGGTAGAAATCTTTTGTTTTAATAGTTCCAAAGTGTATTGTTGATATTTTAACATATGGAACTTGACAGTGGAGTGCTCTGATAGTTAAGGTTGCAGAGGTGTATACTTTTTTACGCCATCTATCCAGAGCTCTGGAATCCTTGTCAGAAGGTATAGGATTCTTGGCAGAACTAGTCTTAGCTCCTTTAGATCCCTGTGTAATGACCTCTGGGTCTGCAGCAGGATTTCTGTACAGGTATTGGTGAGATTCCGGTACTCTGCAATACCAATCAGGTTTACTGGGAGCAGGTGGGAAGGCGTCAGGGGCGAAGCTGGATTCATGGAAAACATCATCCACCGCTTCTAAAATTGGGGGTGGCCAGGGGTCTGTGCTGGGGCAGGTCCAGAAACTCTCTAAGTCTTTTCTTAGACTGGGGGAAGTCCCGAGATTCCCATTAAAAATGTTCCCTGAGGGTATGAAGGGTTTCCCCAAAGGAAAGGTCCTATGGAGGGGAGGCAGAAGGAATTGATTCCTCTGCATCTGAATCCTCATATGCAGTCAGAGGTTGCTGTTTATCTTCAAAATCTGAATAGTCAGATTGCTCAGAATCCTGTTCAGTCATAATTTCTGGAGAAGGATGCCTTTTCCTTTTAGAAGTTGTGGCCTGACTACCCCAGATAAGGGAGAGGAGATCCTCCGCCATTTTAAGCATTTGTACTTGGGGTGGTGGAGCAGGAGCAAGATGGTGGCTAGAAGCAAATTTTCTAGTAGTGGCCTGGCACCTAGGCCTGAGAGAATCCATCAGTCTGAGAGAAACGGTAATGACAAAGAGATGCAAAAAGCAAGCCGGTCACACTAGGTACCTAGTGTATTTCCACTTTAATCAAAACGCTTTCGTCTTAATTTCAGACTTCATCAGAATAAAATCATTGTACACAAACAGACCATATATACCCATTTCTCCACCCCTTTCTTAATTCATCACCAGTTCCACCCATCCGTTAAAAGCACAATTAATCTTCAACACAACTTTAAAAACATACTATAATAATCTACTACAAAATCACAAAAAGTTTTAGTTGTCATATAGGATGTCATAAAAACTCATAAAAAATATGCTGTTTTCAATTTTAAATAAGAACTTAATGATACCCTATCATTAAGTCCAGGCTTTTCATCAGAGTTAAGCTTTATTTGCCATTTTAACTCTTTGAATTCAAGAAATTCATCACTACCCCCCCCCCCCCCCCCCCAGGTCCTATGTCTACATGATCTAGGGCACAAAATTTAAAGGCATGTGTTGGGTTATCTTTAATATGTCTGTATAAGGCATTCTTTTCATTATGATGTTTAATTTCATAAATGTGTTCATAAATCCTAGCCCTAAATGTGCTCTTAGTTTTACCCACGCAATGACTACCACATGCCTGACATACTGCAACATACGCCACTCCTTTTGATTAACAAAGATATTTGATGGTTTTTATAATACCAAAGTTTACAATTTTAATCCTATCTTGATGAATAATATATCGACATTGTGCACATCTCCCACATTTAAAACATCCTCCATCTTCCAGCACAATTACTCTTCCAACATACCCTTAAATTAAGTATCCTTTTTGTACACAATAGCCAGTTTTTCTCCTAACAAGGATAGTAACTCAAAGTCAGTTCTAAATATTCTACAATATTTTTTGACAATATCATGAATGTCATAGTAACCAGTACTATTGGACAACGCCAGGGTTCTACCATAACTCTCATTGTTCCCTTGTCCAAGTGTTTGCAACCTAGTGGTATTGTTATCCAACAACACATTCTAAACCCCTTCATTCCTCTTCCTCTACACTTCACACATTATGTTTACCAACATCTCCTTAGGGTATCCCCTCCTGGTTAACATTCCTTCCAAACCCTTAACATTCCTGAAGAAAGTCCTCCACTACAGATACCATTCTGGCTAATCTTACAAATTGGCCTTTAACCAAGGCACTCTTTTGATGTTTAGGGTACTAACTATTATAGTGCAGTAAGGAATTAGAATAAGTAGGCTTCCTATAAAGGTGTGATGTAAAAACCTTATTGTTGTAGTCCTTTTTGATGGTGACTTCTAAATAATGAAGTACATCTCTATCCATACACATAGTAAATCTCAGAAAATGTATAGTTTCATTAATATATTGGAAAAATTCATTCAATCTGCCCTCTCACTGTCTTTCCAAAATAGCACCACATCATCTAAAGAAAGAATATGAAAGTGGAACGGCATATCCTAAACCGCCAAGAGGGCAGTATATGGTAGGACAAGACAGGGTTAAAACTAATCGGGAATGATATGGGAAGTAACCAAGAAGAGGCTGACCCTTTAGGGACCCCCCTTTTAAGGAGATCCCAAGGATTATTGAACCAACAAAATGTGAACCAAGGGAATTGGGGCCACAAACAGTATGTGGTACAGGAACAGCAGAAAGGGAGGGGGAAGAGGGGGGCAGAATACACAGTACTACAGATAGTACCGGATTATGATGAAGAGATTACAGAGGGTAATGATGTTAAATCTTCACCAGTATTTTTTATAATGGTATCATCTACAACTTGAGTCATATCTGTATTGGTACTGAGTGGGCTGACTTGTTCGAGAAGGGAATAAATTTTGTTCCAGCCAAAAGGGCTAATACAGTAGAAACAATCCTACAATTGAAAGCTTTTAGTAGGAAGTTGAATCTGGCAATACATTTTCAAAATGGAGACAACACTAGGGGGCCATTGATGTTATTAAAAAGACCTAGTGCACACCCCCCCCCAACATCCTATGGTCAGTTTGTTTGAAACACTGTGTGTTAAGGAAATTAATGACCTTAGGTTTGGATTGGATCGTAATAAAACAGGGAATTTAACACCTAGTGAGGTAATGCTTTTTGGAGAAATACTAGCTAACAGGGACATAAGAATCATGAAACCGGATTTGGGGTGGGGGGGGTTGGTGATAATGGATACTAATGGATTATATTAGCAGGATGTTTAAACTTTTATACATAGTGAAACCTATATAGAAGTCTCCCGTAATGAACTCAATACTGCTTACAGAAATGTGGATTTAACACTTGAGTTATTGTTAAACGGGCGGATAACTACAGAGGAACATGATTTTTTGGAGACACCACATCCATGGATCCAAACAATTTTTGGGATCCCAAAAATTCATAAATCCATCGCCAACCCCCCTCTACACCCAAAAGTGGATGCAAAAGCATCTAAAACATTTAGTATAGCTAAAAATGTGGACTTAAGTTAAAAATGTGCTAGAAAAAGTACAGTTTTGTACCTACCATAAATGTAGATGTTCGAGGATTCCATTGCTGCAGTCCTTACTATTGGGTATATAGTCCGTCCACGGCCCCCGACACCCAGAGGCTGACGTGATGTCAGGGGTCATTAGACCTGACGCCAGTACCGCCAGGGTACTAATGCGCATGACCGACGTCATATCCTCAGTCTTTTCTTGCCCCAGATGTCAGAAGACCCTAAAAAGACAAGTCCCAAAATACCTGCACCAAAAACATGTACAATATATACAAGAATATATACAAAAATATAAGCATGTAAACTCACCTACACAACCACCCCAAAACACAGGGGAAGGAGAGAGGAGTAATTGGACTGCAACAATGGAATCCTCGAACATCTACATTTATGGTAGGTACAAAACTGTACTATGTTCTTCGCTTTCCATTGCTGCAGTCCTTACTATTGGGTAATCCCAAAAAGCAGAGGTAAGGAGGCTGCAAATCATAAAAGAAGAGCTGACAACATGCCATGCAAAACAAAAAAGCTGTGGCAAAACCAGCCCTAGACTTAGAGTAGATAGGAAGGTGATAATGCTTAGAGAGTAATGCACTGAACTCCAAGTAGCTGCTTCAAAATATCCTTAGTTGCCACCCCCCTTAGAAATGCTTAGCAAGTGCCAGCCCTAGTGGAATGAGGCCTAATCCCAGCTGGAATCTCCCTTGCCAATGGGAATAACAAAAAACAATGCAAAAGCCAATCCACCTAGAAATAGTTTGTTTTGACACAGGCTTGCCCTGTGAACTCAAAAAAAAGAAACAAACAACTGCTGAGACTGCCTAAAATCCTTAGTCCTGCTTAAATAATACGCAATTGCCTGTGTACATCTAAAGTGTGCAAAATCTTTTCCCTTTATTTTGAGGTCTGCATAATAAGTTATTTTGAGGGTCTGCATAAACGAGGCAAATGAATAGTTTGGTTTAAAGCCACACTAGAAACCACCTTAGGCATAAAGGAAGGATTAGTGCGTAATGATACCTATCCTTATGGAAAATCAAAAAGGGCTCTACTGCCATAAGGGCCTGCAACTCAGACACCCTTCTTGCAGAAGTAATAGCCAACAGAAAAGCAGTCTTCCATGACAAGTATTTCAATTCAGCAGTAGCTGCAGGCTCAAAAGGTTGTAGAGTAAGTTTTCCAACACAAAATTGAGATCCCAAGCAGGAGTAGAGCGGGGTCTTATACATGCGGGGTCTTATTCTTTTGCCCTCTAAGAAACTGCTTAAACAAAGGATGCGAAAAACAAAGGTGGGTCACAATCATAGTGAGCTGAAATTGCTGCAGCATGAATCTTAATGGAAGAGAAGGACAAACCTTTGTCCAATAACTCAGTAAGATATTGAAGAGCCACACTCAAATTAGGCTCAGAAATCTCCAAATTCTTTGCTGTACTCCAAAATAAAATCTCTTCCATTTTTTCTTGACACTCTCCTTGTACTAGGTCTTCTAGCTTCCATAATCACATTTAAAACTTGTTGAGGAAGTTGAGACCTGCTGTGTTTCAACTACAGAATATGCCAGGCTGTTAGATGAGAGATGAAGCTTGTGGTGACATTGAGCAGATGACCGTCCTTCTGAGATAACAGATGAGGAATCAGAGGTAAAGGCCATGGAGGCTTCTTTACCAGACTCAGTAGTGGGTACCAGTGTTGCGAGGCCAATCTGGAGCTATCAAAATCATCCTTGGCCTGTCTTGTCTGACCTTTAATAGTACCTTTGGAAGAAGAGGCAGAGGTGGAAAGGCATACACATGAAGATTTTTCCAACTGAAAGACAGAGCATCCACTTTCCAAGCTGTGTGATGAAACCCCTTTGTGCAATACTTTGGCAGCTGGTGGTTTAGTGGAGAAGCGAACAGATCTATGTCTGGAGTTCCCCATGACACTGTCAATTTCTGAAATACATGAAGATCCAGTTTCCACTCGTGGGGATCCATGATTTGTCTGCTTAACACATCTGCTAAGGAGTTCTGTGCTCCTGGCAGAAACCTTGCCTGAAGAGTTAGTTGCAAGCTAGCGCAGTCTCCCATAAAATCATTGCTTGCCTGCATAGAGGATAAGAATGTGTTCCCCTTGCTTGTTGATGTACCACATGACAGTTGTGTTGTCTGTTAGAATCAACACCTGCCCTGGAAGAAGTAACTCCTTGAAAGCCATTAATGCAAACTGGACTGCTAACATCTCCTTCATGTTGATATGTAGATGCTGTAGTCTGGCAGGCCACTTGTCTTGTATCCACTTTCCATTTAGATGAGCTCCCCAAGCAATGTCCGAGGCATCTGTCGTTAAAATCTGACTTGCCTCTGGCGGGTCACAGAGAGTCCCTTGTTTAGGTGACATTCCTGAGCCCACCACAAGAATTCTTTTTTGAAGGCAAGGTATTATTTGAATGACAGTGTCCAAATCCTGGCAGTGCTGTGTCCATACATTTTGAGATACCATTGTAGCTTCCTCATATGCAGTTTGGCATTGGGAAGCACCAGAATACAAGATGCCATGAACCCTAATGCTTGAAGGACTGTCCTTGCAGTCAGCACGGACTGATGAGATAGTTGATGGAAGTAAAGTGACAGACTCTTTTGTTTGTCCGGGGTTAAAAGGCCATCTGGGCTGCTGTATTCAGTCTCACACCCAGAAAGCACATGTCTTGAGAGGGTACTAGACTGGACTTTATTTCGTTCACAGAATACCCTAGGCATCTTAGCACTGCTATAACATATTCCAGATGCTGTAGAAGGTCTTCCTTTTCTTGAGCCAGAATCAGGCAGTCGTCCAAGTAAGGATAGATTTGAATTCCTTGAAGCCTGAAGTAAGCTATCACTGGAGCCAGAACCTTTGTGAATACTCTGGGCAGTAGATAAGCCAAAGGGCAATGCAGAGAACTGATAATGAGAATTTCCAGCTCGAAACCGCAGATACTTCCTGCAACTTAGCCTTATAGGCACATGAAGGTAAGCTTCCTTGAGATCTAAAGTTACCATCCAGTGATCTTTGCCCAGCAGAGGTAAAAGCTGTTGTAACGTCAACATCTTGAACTTGGGAATGTCCAGAAAAGTGTTGAGGAGAGATAAATCCAAAATTGGTCTCCACGTGTTCCCCTTCTTTGGTACTAGGAACAGGCGAGAATAAAATCCTAGGCCCCTTTCTGATACAGGGACTGGCTGAATGGCCCCCATCTGGAGTAACTGAGAAACTTGCTTGTGAGCCTCCTTTCTTTGTGGAGGAGGAACGCCTGGCATGCCTTTGAAAGGGGGCATTGTATGGAAATAAAATCTGTAACCGTGGTGAATGATATCCAACACCCATTTGTCGAGTAATTAAATCCCAATTTTCTTTGAAAAGAGACAGTCTTCCTCCCAAAGGAGCTGCCAGACGAGAATCTACTGGCAGCTGAAAAGACAGGTCATTGGGTCTGTTTACGAAAGGACTGACCCCTGCCCTCACCAGAAGTCTGAGCAGGTGAACTCCTGTTCTAGGCCTAAAGAACCTTGAGCCCTGCCCCTACCACGTCTAGACCTACCCCTAGACTGGGAATCATAAGCAGGATATGTCCACCCCTTAGCAGGCCAATTTCTACTAAACTTCGTGGCTGCACCTGCAAAAATCTTTAACAGTTTGCATAGACTTAGCTTTGTCCTCCATTTTCTTTAAAACTGCTTCCACAGGCGATCCAAACAACACATCAGACTGTAAAGGAGCATCCAAAATCCTTGTCTTAACATGCTCAGCTAAATTCTGATCCTTCAACCAGGCATGCCTGCGAAGAACAGAACTAGTAGCAGCCACCCTCGAGGAGGCCTGTACAGCATCAAAATCACATTGCAAAGAATGCTTACCCACTTGCTCAGACACATGAACCAAGTCCAGCAACTCTTTACACTCAATACCTTCCGCCAAAGCATCCACCTTAGATTTTAATTGTGAAAGGAGATAATTCTGATATTTTAGCATGTGAAACTGACAATTCAACGCCTCATGGCTAGAGTGGAAGAAGTATACACTTTCTTTCCCCACCTATCCAAGGCCCTTGCCTCTTTATCAGTGGGAACAGGATTTTTAACCACAGAAGCCTTAACACCTTTAGGCCCTTGAGAAATAGTTTCTGGGTCCGCCCTAGGACTCTTAAACAAATACTTATGAGCTTGGGCACCCTATAATACCTATCAGGCTTAACAGGAGCAGGAGGCAAGAGTCAGGATTCAGGGAAGCCTCTGCAAAACATCTTCCACCACATTCAACACAGGAGGAATAGCTAAGGGCCTATGCTGGGGTAAAACAAGAATTCCCTAAGCCTTTCCTGGAATCAGAGTAATCCTGGCCTTCCCATTTAAAGTGCTCCCTCATGGAATGCAGAGTCTCTGAAAATGAGAAATCCTCAGGAGGAGAAGCTGTAGGAGTGGAATCATCCACATCAGAATCAGAATAAGTAGGATACTCCTGCAAGTCTTCCGCAGAAGACTCTGAAGCCTCTGAACACTGTTCAAAACTATCAAACTCCGGTTCCACCCTAGGCCTCTTATCAGGCGGGGCATAGAACCTCTAATCATAGTAATCAAATCTTCTGCCATTTTAAGCATATGTTTCTTAGGTACAGAACCCGAAATGCTAGGAGAAGCCCCACTGAAGCTGAACTAGGCCTACCTCTCAAAGAAGTTTTGGCAACAGAAGGAGGCTCTAACTACCTTGGGAAGAGAGGGAAGAACAGTTACCTGAGAAGCCCCTCAGCCTGGCCTACCTCCTGAGAAGGCACATCCTGTAACAGTAAAGTTTCTGCCTGAGACTCCATGGAAACTCCTGGCAAAACCTCTGGCTCCACTGAGCCTTCTAAAGAACCGACGTCCGGGACTGCGGTTCATCAACCCTAGGCTTCACTGTTTTGTCCTTGCGCTTCTTGGGCCGGGCGTCGGAGCACCCGTCGGCATATTATAATTGCAACGCTTCCCAAACACTAACCTGGCACAGTCTAACCTCCTCTTAATAGTGCGTTTGTTAAACCTAGCACAAGAGCGGCAACCAACAACGTCGTGCTCAGGCCCTAAACAAGGTATACACAAGGAATGGTAATCCCTATGAGGTATCTGTTTCCCACAAGAAATACAGTTATTCACTTTTCTGACATCCGGTAAAATACTGAGGCAAGAAAAACCAAAATGTTCTAGCAGGTACTTAGCCAACTCTGTTTCGGTCTGAAACTCCGGTTTGAAATATTTCAGAACGCCAACCTGCACTCGCAAAACTGCTTCTGCATCGGACCATGCGGCAAAAAAGACTGAGGATATGACGTCGGTCATGCGCATTAGTACCCCGGCGTACTGACGTCAGTCTAATGCGCCCTGACCGACGTCAGCCTTATACTCTGGTATTCGGGCCGACTGGACGCGGACTATACCCAATAGTAAGGACTGCAGCAATGGAAAACGAAGAACATCAGGGCAACCTTGTTGAGAGATTCATGGGATTTTCTAGGGAAAGTAAGACAAGAAAAGTATGATGATAACCTATTAATGGTAACTGTAGATATTTGTGATCTGTTTTCGGTCATCCCACATGAACAAGGGATTGACTGGTTTTGTGATTATTTAGTTAGAAATACAAACATGGACCATAACAGTGTTTCAGCTCTAAAGGGCTTGCTTAGAACTTGTGTCAGAAAACAACTTTGTGAGCTTTGAGGGGCATCTATTTAAGCAGAGGCAGGGGATAGCCATGGGTGCATGTTGTGCCCCTGTCTTCGCTAATATACTGCTAGCCCAGTGGGAAGATCTTTTTGTCTTTAACTCACCTTTCAAAGATTGTTGGCTATATGGTCCATTTTTAGATGATGTAGTGCCATTTTTAGGTGCAAAAAGATTGGGGGGACACCAGAATTAGGATCCATCAAGTTAGGGAGAAAACACCAGCCAGAATGGTAAATTAATACTGTATAACGTATCACAATAAGCACTGAAAGTTGCTAGTATTAAGTATGTCCCCATACAACTACATTCTGCAAAACTGTACTATTATCACAAAAAAAGTTTGAAATGTGTTCAGAATTATTTTAAAACTGACAGAAGTTAAAGAATTTCCAGTACACAAAGTCCAAACACCAAAGCAACCAATTTGACAAACTAATGTTAAAACTTTTACATGGTTAAAGTGTGTGTGGAACAAACTGCCATAAACTTATGATAGTGTAAATAAATTTTCTTATCAGAAAGAGTAAAATCTCCAGTGTACGTTCCTATAACTTCATCTGAGGCAAAATCACGATCTTGAGTCATACATATAGTAAATAATGGATAAACAATGAAAAAAAATCAAAGTTCTAAAATATTTTCCTGTCAAAAGGTGAAAATAAAGCAGCGTAACAGTCTGACTGCAGAAGAGAGCCCCTAGTGTCTAACAGCACTCGCACACACTACGGTTCTAACAGAAATTACACAAGTTTCCTCAGAAACACTTAAAACAAGCATCAGTCAAAGATAAAGCCAAACAAAGATTATTATAAGCAGAAATGTCCACATGAATTACTGTACACACTGACAAAGCAAATATTAAAATGAATATATTTGCAAATAAACAAAGATACAGAATAATAAATCTAATAATATAGAGAGAGGAATGAGGTCTTGACACAGTAGAAATGATGAACATCTGACCAACCAGACTGCTAGCTACCTGTGCATCAAATCTGTCCCACGCTCTGAAGAAAGTGGGTCTATATTATATATTTGAAGCTTCAAAATTTCGAACTTCGTATGTTCGACAACATATGAGCAAAACTTGAATATTCGAATATATAATAAAAACATTAAAAAAAAAAAAACACTTACCTTAACGCTCTGAGCAAGAGAGCAAGCCCCCCTGAACCCCCACCCCCTACTTAAATATACCAACTTTGAGACTGCACTTCAGTATAGAAAAGGGAAATTTTCCCATTCTGAGAGTATGGAGCCATTGCCTTTCACCTTCGAACTTTTCAAAGTTCGATCATATGACATTTGAACTTTGAAACGTTCAGCAATTTAATAGGGACCCAAAGAAAGCCAGTACAAGCCACCTTGACCTTGCATTCAATCAATCACAGATCCCAATTCCCTCAAAATCCAATAAACAGACACAGGGAAAAATTGTCAAATATAAAAATTCTCAAAATATACACACATTTTATATAGATATATATATATATATATATATATATATATATATATATATATATATATAAACATATACACACACACATACATTTATACACACACACACGCATACATATGTATGCGTGCATATACACACATACCAGACATACACAGCCTCAATTCAAACAAAAATAAAAAAAAAAAACAAAAGCACTATACAAATTAAAACACACTTAAGAATTAAAAGTACTAAAAGTGCAGATTTAAGGACAGTATTGGTCAGGAGCATAAGATACATCCAGAAGGTAAAAACATCCCAAAGGAAGTGAAAGCATAAACCCCACAAACAGAAAACAAAGTGGTACAGGAAGTGACTGACATGAAAGTCTCCACAGCTACAGAAAACAGACATTTAGGAGTCAAATCCCAGTCTCTTCTCTCTCTCTCACACACACACACACACACACACACACACACACACACACACACACACACACACACAACATCCTGCTACGCATTGCTTGACATAAGAGGTATACTCTGAAGATACTGTACACAGAAGTAAAACACTTCATGAATATAAATGGATATTAAAAGCAGAAATATGGTGGTGGTGCTGCGGTAGCGTTGTCGCCTCACAGTAAGACGTTGTCCTGTTCAATTCTCAGCTAGAGCGTCTTGTGTGTGGAGACATGCGTGAATGGGCGTACCTTCGTTGAAGGTTGTGCGTCAGGGCCAGTAACTCGGCACGTAAAAATCTACTGCCAATCATTAGCGGACCGGAGTTCTGCTGTGGCGACCCCTAACCGGGAAAAGCCAAAAGATACAATATTAAAAGCAGAAATAAAATACAGAAAACTAACCACAGAAACTCAAAGGCAACAAGCATACCACCAGCTAAGCTAACTAAAGAAAAATGACGATGGCATCAGGGACTTTACTGTTTCTATGTGTGTTTTTCAGTTCGGGTGCTGCCACCAAAATTACCCTGAGAGTACTTTGGAGAACATTTAGCACAATTAAAGATTAGTTGTGTAAAATCTTACCATAACCATAGAGGTCCTTTACGATGTTGCAGTATTCTCACTTGTGGAATATCCTCTGCCTCAGGCGATTCGAACATCCAGCTCATATACCAAAGCTTAAGCCTGGCTGCTGTAAGGTACGTGGGACATCACAAGTAGTGACCACAAACCGTGGGCCATAAATGTGACGTCTGCATGAACAGACCTCAGAACTGAATGCCCAGTTGGACAATAGTTTAAGGGTAGCTGAAGGATGCCATCCAGCTAGGGAAAAGGTCCTTTTGGGGGAAGGATGGAGGGATGGAATACTGCAACATGGAACAGAAGGACATCTATGGTTATGGTAAGTTTTTACACAACTAATCTAAGTCCTTCTATTCTCATGTTGCAGTATTCTCGCTTGTGGGAGAGTACCACAGCTTATGCAGAGAAAAGGGTGGAGGAAGTAGTAAGAGTCTCTAGAAAACCATGGAGAATGGCTTTTGCAAATCCTGCCCTAGCTCTGGAGATGTTATCCAGTTTACAGTGTTCAGTGAAAGTGTGTACAGAAGACCATGTAGCTGCCTCTAGGACAGTGGCTGTTATCAAGGCCTTTAAAAAAGGCCATTGAAGAGGCCACTGTTCTGGTGGAGTGGGCTCTAACAGTGTGGGGCAATTCTTTACCATGGAAGGAGTAACGGAAGGAAATAGCTTTGCAAATCCAGGAGGATATGGTCTGTTTGGATACAACTTTCCCCAGGGCCCTGGGGTGAAAGGATACAGAGTTGGTTGGACTTCCTGATGTCCTTAGTCTTATCCAGATAAAACCTCAGTTGCCTGTGAACATCTAGGGAATGGAGCACTCTCTCAATGTCATTTTGTGGTGAAAGAAAGAAGGTAGGTAGGTGGATAGATTGGTTAAGAGACAGTTCATTGACCACTTTGTGCATGAAGGAGGGGTTAGTACGAAGGGAGATGCTGTCTTTATGAAAAATGGTGTAAGGTGTAGTAGCCATGAGTACTTGTAGCTCTGAGACTCTTCTGGCTGAAGTGAGGGCTACCAACAAGACAGCTTTCCAGGTACGCATCTTCAAAGTGGTGGAAGCTGCTGGCTCAAAGGGGGCAGAAGTAAGGTTTTCTTGAACACAATTCAAATCTCAGTTGGGGGGGTAGGTTTCTTTGGTGGTCTGGTGTGCAGGACTCCCTTAAGAAACAGCTTCACCTCTAATCTTGATAATAGAGGTGGATATAGATGTAAGCAGGCTGAAATGGCTGACAAGTGGACTTTCACTGAAGAGTATGAAAGTTCAGATTTTAGGAGCTCACACACACAGGCCAAAACTAGAGGTAAATCTGCATGGAAGGGGTCTAATTGCCTTTGAAGATATCAGGAGGAGAACCTTTTCCATTTTGCTAAATAGGATCTCCTAATAGTAGGTTTCCCGGCCTCCTGCAGGACAGACAGCAAGTCCTGTGTGTAAAGGTGTCTGAAAGGGATCAGAAGTTTAATTACCCACAGGGTAAGGTTGAGGGTTTGCAGATGAGGATGGATGAGGGAGCTCTTCTGTTGTGTGAACAGGTCCACCTTTTGAGGCAATTTGTGGTGACTACCCTTGGCAAGAGGTAAAGGGAGGAGGAGCCAGTGCTGTCTTGGCCAATGGGGGGGGGGGTCACCAGCAAGATATTTGTTTTGTACTGCTGAATTTTCAGCAGCACCTTCTGCACAAGAGGGAAGGGGGGGCATAACATTGTAAAGGCATCCACTCCCCATGCTTGTGGTGAAGGGAGCTTTGAGCAGAACAGGTGTAGTGGTCTGTTCTGAGGGGAGGCAAACAGATCTGTGGAGTGCCCCATTGGTGGAAACGGTCTAAAAAAAAAATCTGTAAAACATCCATTTGTGGTTCTGAGACAATGATCTGCTGAGGGCATCTGCCTGATGGTTGTCTTGTGATGGGATGTAGACCGCTTGTAATGTTACATTGTACTGAGTGGCCAACTTCCATGCTTGTATGGCCAGCCTGCACATTGAACAGGCTCTGATCCTCCCCTGCTTGTTAATGTACCACATCACTGTGGTATTGTCTGTGAAGACTTGGAGGGGGCCTGGGTGTAGAAGAGGGAGGAAAGTCTTCAGAGCAAGGATAAGAGTAGTCATTTCCTTCACACTGATGTGTTTTTTTCCAGAGGGAGGGCTCCCATTGAGCTTGTGTACCTGGAGGCTGTTCATAGTGGCCCCCCAACCACAGATCCAAGGCATCTATGTACATGTGTTGAACTGTCTTGATGAGCTGTAGTGGGAGTCCTGCATTCTGCAGGATTTGGTGGCTCCACCACCTTAACTCTTGTTTCAGCCAGGGTAGGAAGGGCACCTGAAAGTCCAATGAGTGGTTGTGTTGGGACCAAACATTCAAGTACCACTGGAACTTCCTCATGCATACTCTGGCAAGGGGCACCATGGGAAGAGTGGTTGCCATTAAACCCAGAAGTCAAAGAAAGGCCCTGGCGGAGATGTGGGTGACTAGGAGTAAATTTTGGAAATGGCTGGTTAGAGAAGTGACCTTTTCTGGTGGGAGGAAGGCTTTCATCAGATCTGTCCTTATTCTGCAACCCAAGAAGATTTGGTCTTGTGAATGGAGTAAGGGAGGACTTGTGTAGGTCGAGTTTGAAACCTAGACTTCCTAGGAGAGAAATAGTGAATTGCAGGTGTCTCTGAAGAGTGCTTTCTTCTTCTGCTTGGATGAGAAGGTCGTCCAAGTATGGGAAGATTTTTATGCCTTTTGTTCGGAAGAAGGCTACTACTGGAGCTAGACACTGTGCAAATACCCTTGCTGCTGTAGACAAGCCAAAGGGCAAGGCAGTAAATTGATAGTGCAAGGATGGCGCTGCAAAATGTAGGAATCTCCTGAAGTCTGGGAGGATAAGGATATAAAGATATGCCTCTTTCAGGTCCAGAGTGGCCATAAAGGCCCTGGGTGTCAAAAGTGGAAGAAGGGTTTGCAGGGATAGCATGCGGAATGAAGGTACATGCAGGAAGGATTTTAGCAGGGGCAGGGACAGGTCCAGGACTGGCCTCCATGGGCCATCCTATTTTTGGAACCAGGAATAGTCTGGAGTAAAAACCTTGACCCTCCTGTCCTGCAGGAACCCTCACTATGGTTCATTGTAAACAGCAAATCCTGAATAACTAGGGGTTTCAGGTGGACCTGTTGTATGGGGGAGTATGCCTTTTGGAAAAAGCTTCTCCTGCCAGGTCATGAAGTACCATTTGTCCACTCTGATAGAACCCAGCAGTCTGAGCTGATCTGTTGCCACTGGGGAAGACCGTGAGACAGGCAGGCAGAAAGCAGGAGATGGTGAAGGGTATTTAGGCAGTCGTGCATTGTTAGGTCTGTTTGGAAAGGGCTGCCTGGGAGTAGTGCGAGAGAAGCTAGTCCTAGTGGATGAGGATTTTCTGGGCCCTTTCCTGGGCTTTGAAGAAGAGGAGGGTGCAGGTGCCCTTCTAACAAAGCTTGGTTTTGCTGGGTAGTTCCTATAGAATTTAGGAACTGGGGATACAAGTAGATGCTTCAGATTCTGGAGTTCTTTGCTTTTTTCCTGCAGATTTTTGAAAAGTTCTGCAGACTGCTTACCAAAAAGAAACTCGTTGTCCAGGGGGGCATCCAAAATCTTGTTTTTGAAGTCATCTAGCAGAGGTTGAAGTCTGAGCCAGAAATACCTATGTAAGACAGAAGCAGATGCAGCTGACCTGGCTGAGGCTTCAGCAGTATCGTAGCTGCATCTTACTGAATGCCTGGCTACTTGTGCTGCTAAGGAAAGTTTGAGGCAACATGAAGCTTAGTTGGGGAGTTAGGCAGAGTGCAGAGTAAACTAGAGGCCTGGAAAACTAGATCTAGGGCATACTTTCCTATACGAGTCTAACTGACTGCCCTAAAGGTCAGGATTGAAGAAGTGTAAATCTTCTTTCCTAGCCTATCACCTTACTGTCCCTATCAGATGGCAGCAGAAGAGGATGGGATCTGCATAGACTGTTTGTCAGCTGCCACAGCAATCACAGCAGGGTCTGCCATGGGAGGTTTAATGAGGTATCTGTAATCATTAGGTACCTTATAGAACCAGTCTGGCCTTTTTAGGGCCGGTGGCTGCGATTCTGAGTTCTTGGAAGCAGTGGCAAAGGCGTCCAAGTATGCAGGAATCACAGGAGGAATAGCAGAGGAAGAGGGGGACTCCATCTGCAGAAGCTCTGAGTATCTCTTCTGCACCTCTATCATTTGGGCACAGTCCCACTTGAAATATTCTCTCATTTTGAAGACTGTTTCTCCAAAAGCTGTGTCTTCTGATGGGGAGTCCCCTTCCAGAGAATCCTCATCTGGGGAGCAGTATTCCAGGGAAGAAGCAAACTGGGAGGCATAAATGACTCATCAGAGGAAGAGGAAGAAGAATTTTCCTCGAGTCTGTGGAGGTGGTATGGAGCTAGCAGAGGTAGGCCTAGGACTTGGCAAGGCAGGAGTTTGTGAGGTAGCAGGCCTCAGGGTCATAAAGGCCTGAAAGAGTGACTGAGAAAATGCCTGCCAGTCAAGTTGATCTTAAGCTGGGGGGAGATAAAAGAAAACAAAAGACTAGGCATTTAAGAGAAGGAGTCTTTTGAGATGTGTGAAAGGCTAAAGGCCTGGTATCAGACGTCAGGCCTGGGGTAGTAGTAGCTTCCTTGGAAGTGGCAAATGGCAGCCGTACGGGTGAACCGGGTTCCCCCCAACATTGGTGGAGACCAACATCTCAGAAACCTTCATGGATATGCTGACTGGAGAAGCAACGGCAGTTTCCAAAATGGTACCCGCCGAAGTCACCAGACCTGTCGGATGTTCCTCAGCCCCTAGACCGGAAAGCTGGTGGGACATCCGAGTCGGAGGTGCAGTGTCAGGCCTAAGAGACCTTGGCCTTCTTTTTAGGTTGCTCCGCCTGGACAGCCAATTCAAGATCCATACCAAGGGCAAGGCACTTCAGGCGTTGGTTTTTGACAAACAGTCTGAGGACTGCCAGATGGCTGCAAAGGGTCTTGGGGACGAATGACTGGCACATTTTACATGCTGTATGGTCGTAGGATGGCCCTAAGCAAAATGAGCATAGGTCGTGTGTATCTTTGTGTGGAATTTGCCGACCACACTTACATTTTCCCTTCTTAGATGACATTGTCAGAATCAGCTGACAACACAAACAGCAACCTAAGCTTAGCCAAAAATTACGGAAAAAGATTCTCCAATGGGGTACTCATCTTAAATTTAGTCAGTAGCGTGGAGCGGAACAAGCAAGCTGACATTCGACTGCGGCAAAGAAGTTCTGAGGTCTCTGCATACAGATGTCACATTTATGGTCCATGGTTTATGGTCCATATATGTGACGTGCCACGCTCCTTACAGCAGCCAGACTTAAGCTTTGGTATACGAGCCGGACGTTCAGGTTGCCCAAGGTGGAAGACACCCCACAAGTGAGAATACTGCAACATGAATAGGACGACATTTAAAAAAAAATTATGGCAGTTAAGAATTATTGCACGAATGCGCCTTTTAAGAATGATTGATCTTGTGAATATTGTTAAGGCTGTGTAAACTGGAAAATAGTACATTTGTGAAGCACTGTGCTGACACGCAAGTCTCATCTAGGTTCATTCACCCACCAGAACTCAGTTGAGGTGTTGTATACTGTATTAGCACCTCTTTATGCGATGGACTGTGGAACTTGTTCAGCTGTAGAGCACTGATCCCAATCAAACTTTTACACACTCCTAGACAATGAGCACAAAGTTAGGCAATGAGAGAGAGAGAGAGAGAGAGAGACAGGGAGAGAGAGAGAGACAGAGAGAGAGAGAGAGCATACTAGTACTAATCTACAAACCTACATTGTAAAGAAATTTAAAATACTGAGCTGCTTCATTAACCCAAACTAAACTAATGAAACAGTTCACAAAAAATCGGAAAAAAAAAAATTAAAGCACACAACCTCATATTCTCTCTCTTTTCTTTACAAATGCTACATAAAATACATTTTGGAATACCCATTAACTGCAATATCATGAAAATGGCAACTCAGAAACAAACTCAGAAAGCAAACTCTATTGCAGTATTCTCAGGTCTCGTTATTTTCCATTCATGAAGTAATAAATGAAAAACAAAAGTTATGTATTATTACATATTGTGAAGCCCGACCTTGGAAAATTCATTATATGTTAACAATTATGACTCAGCTTGCCATATATGTTCAGTTTAGTGGATTTAAAAAAAAAAAACTTTTCACAACAAGCCACTTTTGTATGACCCCATTCCCACAATATCCAGTGTCTTTCTCCTTCATGCTCTAGCTTCTGATCAAGCAAACAGAATATGATCAACCCAGACATTCTCCCATACCCAAACAGGGGTAAGAAGTGAAGACTGATTAAAGAAGACCAAATTCTCTGAGCAGATAAAGTCATGTACTCACCACCATCATCAGCTAGATTCCAAAAGACTTGCTCTCTTAGTGTGACTTACTCTGGTGCAAGACCTAACCATAAAGCAGACCTGCACCAAGAAAAAATATTTTGCATTCTGGCTCAAGTGTTAGATTTGCTTACAAAATTCAGTCATTGTTGACCTTTGGGACTCCGGGGATCCCTGCATGCTCTGCACAGCAGATGAAACTTTTCAAACCTACGCTTGTACCTCCTCCTCTTTCTACCCATGCTCTGCACAGCAGATGAAACTTTTCCAACCTACGCTTGTACCTCCTCCTCTTTCTACCCATTATCCCTTGCATCTTTCATCTATCTCCAGTTTCTGAGCAAGCTATATGCACAGAGGATATTTCCCAACAGAGATCAGGGGGAACAAAGTGAAGGATGGTTAAAGACTAAATTTTTAGAGCACATTTAAAGTTACAGCAAGTACACAAGTTTTGTATTTGCGAAGGAGATTCAGCCTTTGGAACCTTCAGAGCGAAGAGGAAGCTTGACGGACTCATTTAAGATTTGGCTCAGTAGCTACCTCTGGCATAAAAGGACTGATCCACCAATTCACACTCTCTCTGTGAAAAAACACATGACAGATGCACAAGGCTTGCAACTGTGAGATCCTCCTGGTTGAGGTCACAGCCACCCAGGAGAAGGGTTTTTTTCTATATTAAGAATTACAATTCAGCAAATGCTACTAATTCAAATGGGGTAAATCTCTGCTTCCACAGTACAAACTCCAAGTCCCAAAGAGGAAGAGTCTCCATTACAGCTGTAAAAGAAATGCACCATTACAATGGGCTTTGCAGATTTAAAAAATTGAAGCCAGATAAGAAAAATCTTGCACAACATGAAAGTTACATATAGTACACTAATATACCTTGATTGAAGGCCCAATAATGAAGGATCAATAAGCACAGAGACTGAAAAAGGGATCCACCTTGTGGTGTAAAGCCCAAACTAAAACACATTTCTACTCATCCTTAAGGATCTTTTGAGTGGAATGTTTCTGGGATGAAGTCGGAACATCTATTATACTAGATGAAAGTTCTGGTATCTATCAATGGAAGTGAAGCAGCCACCCTGTTAACTTCATAGCATGAAGACACAATATGTGCCGCCCTGGGTCAAAATGGGGTTATTAAAATAGTCTTACTACTGCAAAGCCTAGCCTTCTTGATGAATTTCATCATTAAAGGAAATTAGGAAAAGCATTATGAAATTCCAAAGATGAAACCTACACTAACACATTCATGCTGTGATTTCTGAACAGAGGGGACCACAAGAAAAAAAAGTTTCAGCATTTGGAACTGGTTAAAGAAAACAGTTCACTGACTGAAAAAACTACTTCAGTACCTGGGGGCTGCTGGAATGACAGACTGCTCATTGAATGCCAAAGACTGAGCTTGGCCGTCTCTGTCACGTGTGCAGCAACCAGATGACTTGTCATAGCCCACCCGACAAGGGGGGGGGGGTACTCTCTCACACTGCCCAGGTTCAGGACATTTTGGCAATTTTTACATGCAGAATGGCACCACCAAGGTCAAAAAAGCACATCCAGACTCCTTCGTTCAGACATGGGAGAAGTGACAGCAGTGAAACCACACAGACTGATTCTTTTGTAATGACAGCATTCAGGCCGCTGAGGTTTAGTAGAAGCTTGAGAACCAAAAAAAGAATGCGGAGTAAAAGTCTTGCTTTCACTGACCAGCTGGGACCTCCTGGAAAGTTCCTAGAAGGTTACTAGGCTAACAGCCCTACACAGTCCTTACAAGCCTAGCCATATTTATCTCACGTTGCCCTAATTGTCAGTGGTTACATCAATGAAGTTTGCAGAGGTAAGGCTCTATAGTAGTTAATACAGACTTCCTCTAGAGGGACACGAGCGCCACCCATCCATCGATCTAGGTTGCGTCTGAAGAGGGTCAGTGAGAGGCTCTGTTTCACATGAACTGGAAGCTTTTTCCTCCAGAGAAGTGGCAGTCTCAGAGATACATCTCTCTCTCTAACATGACCTGTTCGTGTCAGATGCTAGGTTAAGATCCCTGCAGCGAGCGATCCTCATGCCATTTAACTTATGAATGTGTAGTATTTCCATCAAGGCCGGCTGACAGGGTTTTCAGCCTTTCCGCGCAAGATTTGTTTTATGTACCCTATAATTTCTTGGTAAGAAACCTCTGTGATCTCTTGAATTGTTGAAGGTGTCTGGTGAGGTACATGCAAAAGGGAGCACTGTACTCAAAATCACTGGTCTGATGAGGGAGAGTATAATGGAATTACAACTTCCTTAGATGTAGAAGTCATGCTTTTACTTATAAGATGTGCCATACAGAAGGATTTCTGTACTACTGTGGATACGTGGTGGCCAAAGTTCAGGTTGCTATCACCCTGACTACACAGGTTACATACCACATAGGTCTACACTTAGCAGGGATGTCAGCTTTCCCAAAGGGAATAATAATGCTTTAAAAAAAAAGAACCGGTGGCTTTAGCACCAATTATTTGTCTGCATTAACCCCATTTACAGATCATTGTCGTTATTGGGGACTCAGATTGCTCCGAATTTGCAATAGTCAGCAAACTTGGTCAGCCACAGGCCATTCAAGTTTGCCTGGACTTCTAAGAAATAATTTTTGAACAGTAAGGGGCCCAGCACAGAACCTTGTAATACACCACTGGTGGCTAGTCTTTTGCTAAAAGTGAAGCCACCCACTTTGACAGTATGTGCCCTGTCGGTAAGCCAGCTGGCTACCCATCTGGTAATGTAGGGGTTAATTCTCAAATGGAGGAGTTTCACTATAATACTCGAGTGGAGGATTGTCTCAAACACCTTCGCTAAGCCAAGACAGTTGATACGCACTGTCTTTCCCTCATCCGGGGCCTTGGTGATTTTCTCAAATAAGTCAACCATGTTTAACAGGCAGGATTTAACTTTTATGAATATGAACTGGGTTGGGTCCAGAGTTTAGAGATTAAAAGGCAACCTAGGATGTTGTCTGGTCCCACTGATGCTGTGTTTTTGGCCTTGGACAGCATTAAGATGACCTGTTCTCTTGAGATAATAGGCTGGGGAATGGTGGCAGGTATATTTTGGGGGATGGGGGTGAAGTCTGCTCCAAAATCTGTCTGCTAGCAGGTCAGTCATTACCTCTAGTTGAGTATGGGTGATGCAATCCACAGCCGATTCAGAGCATAACTGGGTATTCCCTTTTAGATTTCGGACATAGTAAAAGAATGCCTTGGGATTATCCTTAGCTAGGGAGGCTATTTTCGCTTTATAATTAGCTTTGGAGGATTTAAGATTTCTAATTTGTTTGTTTAAGCTAGAGCAATATTTATTCCTCTTCTGAGCCAGTTCTCACTTGTTCTTGGACATTAGTTTCTTTCTCTTGTTGTACAGCCTGTTTTTACGAAGGGTGTATCAGGGTGGCTCGTTGTTTCAGCAAGTCCTAGTTTTAATCTGGTCAAGAACAGTTGATTCTATACAACTGCTTAAGTGGTTATACAGGGCACTGGTGTACACCTCTGCATAGAGCGTTATCTGAAATCGGGGGGGGGGGGGGCTTTGAAACTTCTTATACTATCACTTAGTAGGAGGTAGTTTGTCTTTGAAAAATTCTGTTTTTTGAGCATGATGGGGTTTCTGGTTATATAATTACATCGAACTAGACTGACATAATCTGATCTTACCAGGGAGGACATCACATAGGGGAGGGTGCAGTGTTCTCCCATGTTAGTGAATAGTATGTCCAGGACATTTAGGATCACAGAATCACAGGAGATTACTAGTCAAAAGACCTGGAGGTTATTTTAAGCCTAGACGTTTCATCCCAATGTAATACCACAAAAATGCTATTCAATACCCAACACTGTATTTAGTCATTTCTGCTCATGTCCAGGAACGTTGTGGGCGCTATCCACGGTAAGAATTTGAGCCTGTTCTGGGTGAGCTGACTAGCTGTTCCACAGCATCTGCACAGGTAAAAGCCAAGAACCTCTGAGCCATATTTGTGGTAGTGTGGTTTCCAGTCGATGGTAGGATAATTAAAATCATCCATGAGTAAGGTGTTGGACTGTATGGCAAGTGACACCAGTAAGTCCAGGTATACAGTACGTTTTCAAAATAACATTAAAAAACAGTTTTGTGTGTTTTTAACTTCCATTACATGGGTGTGACTTTCACTGCGCAGTGGCGTTTTTTTTTTTTTTTTCTGCTATTTTAAGTTTATATGCACTCCTTGAGCATGGTCATTGGTTTTATACCGTATGTTTTCCCTGTTTCATGGTGGGGGACCTATCCTAGCTATGATGTGGTAAGGGGCTTTGCCTATAGGTATTATGTGGAAGGGGGCTCTGGCTATACCTAATCGGACATGGAGTTTGACCAGTCTTGAGGTGTACTTATCCTTGATGAAGATGGATACACCTCCTCCTTTGGATCTTTCATGCTCAGTTTGTGATCTCAATGTATGGAAGGCATTGTAGCCCTGCATGGCTGGGGTGCTTTCCACAGCTTTGATCATGTCTTGGTGACTGCACAGATGTCAGCATCTTTCCAAGTGAGGACTGCTCCCAGGGAGTGCAGTTTCTTGTTTAGACTCCTAGCATTAAGCAGCAGTACCTCGAGTTTATTTAGAGAGGATTTTGTTATGTTGGGAGGTTGGTTATTTTGACACTGCCTAAAAAGGACACACCAGGATTGGCTAATGCTTTTGCCAGTATCTGAAAGCCTAGAGGAGACGGGTGCAGACCACTTCTGGCAAAGCAGCATGGCCTGTCGACCATGTGTTCCAACGCTGACAGATACTGGTCCCCCTTGGACTGACACCAGAAGCTAATCCAATTAGTCAGTATTTTTTTTTGTTTTTACTGTGGCATCATCCTTGGAAAAAGGTAGAATGCTGCTTAAGGCTAGCCTTATACCTGCCTGTGACACAATCTGAAAGCTCAGTCATATCTCTCTTCATATAGTCCAATGAGGTATGTCTCAAGTTATTCACCCTCACGTGGACTAGGACAGTCATTCTGGTACTTGTGGTTGAGTGACTTGGCACCTGACGGGCAGCTAACCGTTACCCGCCCCTTATCCAGCCTGGTGAGGGGAGCATCCATGTGTCTCACAATGGAGTCACCTATGACCAATACATTAGGTTTTGTGGTGTTACACCTTATGGGCTTACTTGTTGAGACACTGGTGTGTGTTATGTGTTGTGGTTGTTTTTTGCACGGTTATATCCGTAAGTGGTTTCCATCTGGGAGACCTCTGATCTTTTAAGTTACTAGTGAGTACCTCTACATATGTACGTTTGTGTGTTGTGTCCTTATTTACTGTGGTTCGTGTGTGTGAGCTGACAA
The DNA here is from genome assembly GCF_019279795.1 of Protopterus annectens. NCBI lineage: Eukaryota > Metazoa > Chordata > Ceratodontiformes > Protopteridae > Protopterus > Protopterus annectens. The sequence goes on from NC_056735.1 coordinate 1,472,505,353, forward strand.
CCTATTTGGCATTCGATTTGTGCTTATGTGAGAGTCTTGCCTCCAATTTCACAGTGTAACATCTCCTCTCACAAAGTAATTTATTTGTTTCAGAAGTAAGTGGTTGTCAGTATACATGAGACAATTACTACATTGCCTCAGGATGCCCATGTCTACCAGGCTGGCCAGAGAGATGATGGGAAACTGTCCATCCATGATAACAGGCTCTTACTGTACATTTTATTAGGGAAGGGAATAGGTTAATTTCAGAGGCTGTGCTGGTAGTGCCCAAGACTACAAGAGGGACCTATACTTTGTGTAGGCTAAGGTTGATCAATAAGGCAACACTGCTGATTGGCTCCTAGAGTAGAGTAGCAGAAAAGCTTGGAAGGGCTCCACTGATAAATGTTTAGGAAAAAAATGAGCTTCTAGGCTTTTGCGTCTATACAGGGCACTGCTCACCACTGCTAAGTGAAGAGCAGCACCGCTCAAAGACGAGGTTTAAACCCCAGCAAAGAGAAATAAGCTTAAGCTAACTATCCATCAGGAAAGCACACAATAAGCCTTTCACCAGCAATCCAAAACTCAGGCAAAAAATCCAAAAGACAGGCTAGATCAGCACACTTCTGCCACACTTGTGCTGAAAAACACCTTCTTAAAATGTAGAATAACTGGTTTGGAGCCCAAGTGTAACTAACAAGACCATATAAATTACTCACAACTAATAGATACAAAGTAATACAGTGCAATTAACTACTTAAAGCAGCAGTAGACAGTACAGGCTGTTTCTGTTTGCTATAAAGTGCAAAAATGACAGCTTAAGAAACTGCTAAAGTACAGTCATGATATATAAGAGAAGTGCAAAAAAACTTATTTTGTCTTTTCAGTAGTGGATTGCTCCAATCTGCGGTGGTGGTGCTGCGTTAGCGTTGTCGCCTCACAGTGAGACGTTGTCCTGTTCGATTCTCAGCTAGAGCATCTTTTGTGTGGAGACATGCGTGAATGGGCGTACCTTCGTTGAAGGTTGTGCGCCAGGGCCGGCAACTCGGAACATAATCTACTGCCAATCATTAGCGGACCGGAGTTCCGCTGTGGCAACCCCTAACTGGGAAAAGCCGAAAGACACAACAAAAAGTAGTGGATTGCTCCAGGTGAAAGCAGATTCTCAGCAATCAGTTACAAAGTCATCAAATTACAAGCAGCTCTGAATATATATATGCCAAACCCCATGCAAATACAAATATGAAGCTTAAATATGAGCAAAAAAAAAAAACATTTTAAGCTATCAATCAGGAAAGCACACAATAAGCCTTCCACCAGCAATCCCCAACTCAAGAAGTTCGATCAGCACACTTCTGCCACAAGGGTGCAGAAAAACACCTTCTTAATGTAGATTAGCTGGTTTGGAGCCCAAGTGTAATAAGACAGCACAAACTACCTACAACTGACTAATACAAGGTAATACAGTGCAATTAACTACATAAAGCAACAGAAAACAGTATTTTTTTTCTGAAAGTGAAGTACAGTCACGGTATAGAACAGAAGTGAAAAAACAATATTTACATCTTTTGTGGGTTTCCCAGCTCAGACAGACCAGCTAAACACCTACTGGCCACTAGATGAATAATCCCAGTCCTCCCAATGTAAAAGCACATTAAAGGAATGTCTGGAGTGAAATGCTACCACAAACAATGATACAGATACAGCAGTGTACTTTAAACAGCCTATAAAAAAGTGTGATTACTCAAACTGATTTGTATAAATGAGCCAAGAGCCACTCAATTGTACAGAATTTATAAAAGGTACTAAAAACGAGGTAAGGTGATTAATAAGCCCTCCAGCCGATAAAACTACGTACAGTGTTTCCCCAACCTAAAGAGACCAGGCTACCTCCCAGTGCACCCGATGGAAAATCCACTGACCTCCTCTTGATATAAAAACAATGGTTTGCTGGGGTGTAAAAATACACAACTTTATCCAACAGCTAGCTAGGGACAATTAGAGAGGCAAAATGCACTTTTTCAATACAAGCACTAAATAAGCAATAAATAATTCAGTATATCAAGAGCCGTGTAGAAAGAGAGGTTATTAAGCTCACTTTACAGTAAGGGCAGGCAGCTTAAAATCACCAGGTTTAAAAAGCAGAACAAAGGGAAGAGTGGATAGTACACAGTAGCAGGGAATCACCACATGACTTTTTTTGCAGGCTTAAAATCTTTTTAGCAAAAGACAAAAGACCAGAAACTCACTGTGTATTTAAGTATCACTCAAGAAACAATTAACCAATGAAAAAAAACAATTTAAGTGCATCTCTCACACAGAACAAAAACACCAGGCCAAACAGATTTCTCAAAACAGAAAACAAAATGGAGTAGCTAAAACAGAAAGCACCTCCATCAGCCACAGTCTTTTTTAAAGAACTATTGTAACTTCTCCCCTTTGCTGTGCTTTCTGAATGGGAGAAACATCTGCAACCGCAGCAATGGACATAATGATCTAGACTTAAAAAATCTATTTTTGATGCTCTAGTTTACTCATTTAGATATATTGAACCACTGGAAGAGGTGAATAGAGATCCTCCTACTAATCATTCTCAGGGAAGGATATCAGTATAGACTCCCCTTGAGGAGAAGCCACTATACCCCAAAAATATTGAGATCCATGGCTCTCAGACCAACAATGCTGCTGACTCCTGGGAGAAGAGTGATTTAATAGAATATCCTGATGTTGGTTCTGTGGGGCACTTTCAAAAAGCCTTCTCCGACTCCAATAGGTGCTAAAAAAGAGGAAGGATGGGAGAAAGGTGACCTCTATGGCTGAATGAGACTGTCCTTTCTACATTGTGCCCCAAAGGCTCTAGTCAAGCTAAGGTCCAAACAGCAACAATCTCGCAGGGCTATTTCCCTAAAATGTCAATTTAGTGTCCTTTGCAAAAGAAGTAATGTGCAGCCAGATGTGTCTATGCATCTATGCCAGCTCCCACTGCCCTGGTCTCACTCCCTGTATGCTGTTAAACGCTACCCACACTATCAGGTTGCTGAGTACAGGAGAAGTAGAAGACCATCAGGGAAATTTCCAGAAGTATGCATTACTTCAAATGAAATGTCCCAAAGATAAAAAGCATCCAAATAAGAAAATTCAACACACTAAGGTCTGCCTACCTAGCCTAAGCAATGCTTTTCTTTATAGGGCAATCAACATAAGATTTTCTAATCCTCTGCCTTGGAATGTTTAAATGAATCCTCTCTACCACAGAAAGAAAATAAGTGCTAAGGAGCTATAAGAAGTCAGAGGACCTAGAGTTGTCAGCAGTGAAATACTCTCTTGTGAAGCCTGTGTCAAGACAAAAAGGTGGGATATCTGTAAATGATCAATACCGGGTAGACAGACAGCAGACTAAATACCTAGTGAGCTGAGGGGGGCTGACTCTGCACCATTAAGGCCAGTGTAGGAACCAATGGTGGAGCCAATGACACAGCCAGTGTTGGTGCCAAAAGACAAGTGTGAATTACAGGAAACAATGTCAGACCCCCTAAAAGGTGGTGCCACACCAACAAAAGCCATAACTGGAAAGGGCCAGACACTGAAGGCATATGCACCAGCTCAGCTAATGCTGTCAACAGCCGATGCTGGAAAATGTGAACTAACCACTCGACATTCTGGCACTTCAAGTGTAGAGCCCACTGGAACACAGAGTGCTCACATCAGATCTACCTTCACACTTCTCAATTAATTAGACAGGAGATGGAAAGGGGGGGGTGGAGAAAAAAATTACCTGTCTGCACTGAAGCTCCAAAATGACCTTTGGCGAGCTCTGCATAATCCATGACTGGGTCTGTTGACGCATAGTGTGCACAAATGTCAATGGAGAAGTAGGACCATCTGTAGAAGACTCCACTACCATCTTTGAAGGACAAGATGAAACAAGGGGAGAATCCTTCACCTTAGTAGCCTGGGCACCTGTAAGGCATAGTTTGCTTGTGTCTTTCGGCTTTTCCCGGTTAGGGGTCGCCACAGCGGAACTCCGGTCCGCTAATAATTGGTAGTTGATTTTTACGTGCCGAGTTACCAGCCCTGACGCACAACCTTCAACGAAGGTACGCCCATTCACACACATCTCCACGCAGAAGACGCTCTAGCTGAGAATCGAACCGGACAGTGTCTTACTGTGAGGCGACAACGCTACCGCAGCACCACCACAGCGGTACCAGTTAAGGCATAGTACTGATTCTAAAATTTAGCACAGTTAGCTTCAGTGCCTGACTGGTTAATAACCTTGGCTAATTTGATAAAGAAAGGTTTCTTTTAAGACTGAACATACCTGGATTAATAAGGTTTCACTAATGAAGTAACAGACTGAGGAGAGGAATAAGATAATATCAGCCAGCATGAAACAACCATGCAATGCACAGGAAAAGACAAAGGCTCTTCTTAAACCCTGCGCTTTAACAAGAAGGCAGGGAACTGCTTTTTCTGCTTCCTTGGGTTTGCCTTATTAATTCTAGTACAAATATTACAATATTCAGATAAATGCAGAGAACCTAAACAAAATACATTTGCTACAATTGTCAGCATGTGCTACTTGTTTGCCAAGTTACACTTACTCAATTCCTGCTGTGTGATGTTAGGAAAAGGGACAAGCCCTGAAGCCCAATAAGGAAAATGCAGTCACTAAAAAGGGCCAAGCCCTAAAACCCAGCGATGAATAGTAGAGTCTCAGGGTATTACCACCCTCCTTTTCTTTCAGCTGATCCCGTTAGGGGTCGCCACAGCGGATCATCTGTTTCCATTTCTTCCTGTCCTCTGCATCCTGCTCTGTCACACCAACCACCTGCATGTCCTCTCTCCACATCCATAAACCTTATCTTATAACCTGTACAATTAAATTGAAAAATCTTTTAGGGGAAAAAAATATAAAAAAATACAATAAGCTGGTTGCATAAGTGTGCAGACCCTTAAACTAATACTTTGTTGAAGCACCTTTTGCTTTAATTACAGCATTCAATCTTCTTGGGTACACACCTGCCATCAATTAGAGAGACTCTGATTAACCCCAAATAAGGTTCAGCTGTCCTGGTAGGATTTTCCTGACATTTACTCAGTTGCCTGCTACAACAAAAGGCATGGTTTGCAGAGAGCTTACCAAGCATCAAAGGGATCGCATTGTTGAAAGGTATCAGTCAGGAGAAGGGTACAAAAAAATGTTCACAGCATTGCATACACCATGGAACACAGCCGTCATAAAGTGGAGAAAATATGGGACAACAGTAACATTGCAAAGAACCGGATGTCCCTCCAAAATTGATGAAAAGACAAGAAGAAAACTACAGCAACACTGAAAGAGCTGCGGGAATTTCTGTCAAGTACTGCTTGTGTACTACAGGCGACAACAATCGCCAGTATTCTCCATATGTCTGGCCTATGGGGTAGGGTTGCAAGATGGAAGCCTTTCCTTACACAGAAAAACATCGAAGCCCAGCTAAAATTTGCAACAATACAAGTCTCCCAAAAGCATGTGGGAAAATGTGTTATGGTCTGATGTGACCAAAGTTGAACTTTTTGGCCACAATTCCAAAAGGTACATTTCACAGGTTCATAGGTAGGTACTAGGCTATAGGCCCTAGGGCCTATATAAACCTAGCCAAAAAGGTACTCTGGCTTTCACCAACCAAGAAAATTATTTACCTGTGCCCCTGTCGAGCAGAGCCACAAAAGTGATCCCCAGGGTTAACTTCCTATTTCCCATCCAATCATCAAGATTTTTCTTGAAGAGTGCTAATGAGGAGTTTTGTTTGATATACATAGATAGTTTGTTCCAGAGTATGGGAAGTCTCTGGGACAAGAATCTATCCTTCCAGCATGTTCCGTTTATTGTGGTGACAAGGTTTAGGTCCCTAGAGTGTGTAGCTCAGAGGGATTGGGATTTCTTTAAGTGGAGCATGTCCAACAGCTCTGGGTTTGACATAGCTTTGTATGTTAGGCAGAGATTGCCTCTGATTAGGCGATATGCGACAAAGTAAAGCTGGAGTTTTTTTGAGACAGGCTGTGTACGGCCTCTGTTTGAGGCCAGTAATCCTCTTTGTGAGGTATTTCTGTAGTCTTTCCAGTTGTTGTAGATGTCTTGTGAGGTACATACCAAAAGGGGCATAGTACTCTATAATGGGTCTAATGCGTGACGAGTAGAGGGGAACAATGACCTCTTTTTTCCTGGATGAGAAACCTTTTGTGATGAGGTGTGCCACGTAGAAGGATTTCAGGACTACTGTGGCGATGTGATTATCAAAGGAGAGACTACTGTCCACCTGTGTCCCAAGGTCTCATCACACTTTTGGTGTTAAGTAGACTACCACCTATGTGGTAGTTCATGGGTACAGAGTTTTTAGCAAAAGGGATGACAAAGCACTTTTTGGCATTGAGCTTGAGGCCATGGCTTTGACACCAGGCATCTGTCTCAGTGAGGCCCTTTTGTAGGCTGTCCACATTGTTAGGAGTTTCGATTATCGCTCCTAGTTTGCAGTCATCTGCGAACTTCGTCAGAGAAGTAGATACCAAAGAGGAGAGGACCCAGGACTGAACCCTGTGGTACTCCACTTGTCACTGTTCCAAAGTCGGATTTGGAGTCTGCTACTTTCACAGTGTGGGTTCTGTCAGTGAGCCAGTTGGCAACCCATCTTGTGACATAGGGATTTGTGCCTAGTTTAGTGAGTTTATCTACAATTCCAGAGTGGGGGATTGTGTTGAAAGCCTTAGCAAGATCTAGATAGGCTGTGTGAACCACCTTACCCTCATCTACAGCTTTGGTGACTGCTTCAAAGAAGTCTATCAGGTTTAGGAGACACAATCTGCCTTTTACAAACCCAAACTGGGTGGGGTCCAGAGTTTGGAGATTACCAATGTCTTTGTTTACAAGTTCCATGATGATACGTTCCATGATCTTGCAGTCTTGGCACGTCAGGCTAATGGGGCAGTAGTTCCCGGGGTCCGTGGTGGATCCCCCTTTGTGGAATGGAATAACCATCACTGAGCGCCATTCAGTGGGCACAGAGCCTAAGGTGAGGCTATGACTGAACATGGTACTTAGATGGGGTGCCAGTTCGTTTTGTAGTTTGTGTAGAATGCAGCCTGGGATGTTGTCAGGTCCCATGGATGCTGTGTTCTTGGCTTTGCAGAGTGTGTTTTTTTTTACCTGTGCAGCCGTTAGTACAAGAACTTTGCTTTCTTCCGCTATAGAGATGGGCCCTTTAGGGGGTGAGAGGGGGTAAAGTTAGCACTGAACCTATTCGCCAGGATGTTAGCAATATCAGTTGGTTCTGTATATTTAGTGCCATTGTGCTGTAACTCAGAGCAGATCTGAGTGTTGCCATTGAGATTCTTGACATAGCTACAGAATGCTTTGTGGTTGTCTTTAGAAACCGTGGCAATTTTGTTTTCATAACTAACTTTGGAGGATTTTATGAGGGATCTCAGCTTCTTACTCAGGCTGACCAGGGGGTTCCTCCAGTCATGGGATTTTACTCTTTTTTTTGCAGCAATTTCTTTCTTCTGTTGTAGAGTTTGTTTATGGCGGGGGACCAAAAGATCGGCTTCCTTTTTTTTTTTATTTTTTTATTAAGAGGACAGTATCTTGGTTCTGTTACAGAGAGCATGATCCATGCACTCGTGTAAGTGCCTATAAAGTGCATTTGTGTAGGATTCAGCAGTCGTACCTCTACTGTCAGTCTGCATGGGTGTCGTGAAGTTTGCCACTTCTGTCTTAAGAAGCGTGAAGCTAGCTTTGGAGAAATTTTTTACGGTGGTTTCCCTAATGGCGGGTGGGGGTGGGATGTGGATGTCTAGGGTGATTAGCTTGTGGTCAGATCTGACCAACGAGAAACTGACCTCTGGTGTGGAACACCGGTCACCCATGTTGGTAATGACTAGGTCTAGGATATTGCTGCCCCTGGTGGTGGTGTGGATAAGTTGATCCAAGGCGTTAGAATTTATGAATTCCAGAAAACGTTGAGCAAGAGAGTTGATACAGGAGTAGTTTTCCCAGTTAATGGTGGGGGCGGGGGTTGAAATAGTCCATTATTGGGGTGTATCCTAATATTTTCCAGTGTATCAAGAAATGAGGAGTGGGAATCCTGGGGCATGGTGGAGGATCTGTAGCAAAATACAATTTGGACTGTGGTCTTGGCCAGAGTTAGTTGCACTTGGATAATCTCAGATGAATTATGCTGAGCAACTAGCCTGGAGGTGTGGATATACTTAATTAATATGAGCACGCCTCCGCCTTTAGTGTTTCGGTCCGGGTTAGGTGGCCGAAAGGTGCGGTATGAATTGTAGCCTGGTAATGTAGGGGTGCTCTCTGAAGCCTTGAACCAGGTCTCTGTCACTGCACAGATGTCAATGTTCTCCAATTTAAAGGAGTGCCTCGAGTGAGTGCATTTTGAGGTTTAGACTTCTAGCATTGAGTAGCATTACAGTCAGATTTGGTGCAAAACAGCACTTCACATCACCAAAAGAACACCATCCACACGGTGAAGCATGGTGGTGGTAGTATCATGCTTTGGAGTTGCTTTTCGTCAGCTGGAACTGGGGCTTTAATCAAGGTGGAAGGAATTCTGAATGGTTCCAAATACTAGTCACTTTTGGCCCAAAACCTTCAGGCATCTTCTAGAAAGATGAAGATGAAGAGGAATTTCACCTTTCAACATGACAATGACCCCAAGCATACAGCCAAATCAACAAAATAATGGCTTCACTAGAAGAAAATTAAAGTTTTGGAATGGCCCAGCCAGAGCCCAGACCTAAATCCAATAGAAAATCAGTGGGGTAACCTGAAGAGGGCTGTGCACAAGAGATGCCCTCTCAATCTGACAGAATCTCTATCAGCTGAATTACTGTAATCTAGTGGAAGTTTTTTTTTTTTTTTTTTTTTGCTATTGTAAAAAACTTGCTAATTATGTAACCTTTTACACTTCGTGTCTTAATAATGTTACTTGAGTTCTGTTATTAATTTGTGGAGCTTTTCTCCCCAGGCCTCCACTGAAAATGGACATGTATCCAGTCAGACTATCCCGGTTAACAAATGTAAAATAAATAAATTTGGAGTACTTCTGCAAGGAGGAGTGAGCAAATATTGCCAAGTCAAGATGTACCATGCTGACTGAATGCTGTAATTAAATCAAAAGGTGCTTCAACAAAGTATTAGTTTAAGGGTGTGCACACTTATGCAACCAGCTTATTGTAAGTTTTTTATTTTTTTTTTATATTTTTCCCCTAACAGAGGTTTGTTTTTCAATTGAATTGTACAGGTTATAGGTCACATTAAAGGTGGGAAAAGATTTGAAATTTATTGTGGTCTCTTTTTTTATGTCATAAAACCTGGCATTTTAACAGGGGTGTGTACACTTTTTATATCCACTGTATTTATGTTCCCTAAATTGTAAATCAATTTTAAGTACATTATCCATCCTTTTAACAGATAGTCTTAAATCCTGGAAAGGCAGCCTTGAGGAGGTCTGTCTTTCTTAAACACCATTTATGGAGGTCTGAAACAAGTCATACATAAGTTTGGAAGGCTATGAATTTTCAGATGAAGTTCACAGAAGAACACAGACTGTTTCAGCTCCATCTGGGGGGGTCCATAAGTCAAGGCAAAAACTGATTTCTCAAATATTCAAAGTCTCAGTTGCTTTTGTCTTCTACTTCACTACAAGTCTGCACTAAAGGCTTGGCAAATGGGGAGCACTTCTAAGTTAATTAACAAAGAAGAATATAACTTATAACAAAATTAAAGATGCTTCTCAATAAATTTAACAAAACTAGAAAAAAACTAAATGAAGAAAAGCCTGAAACAAAAATCTGAGAAATTCTACAATAACCCTAACCATAGAGAAGGACAAATCAGTCTGGAATGAATAAAAAATTATTCAGATTTGAATCAATACATTTGCCCCCCCCCCCCCCCCCCCAAAAAAAAAAACGTAGCCTGGGGCTTTTTGCTTTGCAGTATGCTTAACCTATAACAAAAAAGCTCGAGAGAGGAATGGCACAGTGGTGGCTATAAACAGGAATGGCACAGTGATGTATTATGTACATGTGCTGAAGTAGCCTAGGAAACTATGTGAGCCAAGGAGACCAAAAGCTTGTTCCACTTGTTAGCTGTCACAGGAAAGATGTTATATAACGAGTTGCATATATCTGGCACTCAATGTGTATTTAACTCCATTTCATTTGTTAGCTCTCTCAGGAAGAATGTTTTGCTACAATCAGAATGAGTGAATATCATACTCAATTGCTGCAGTCAGTACCACAAAAAACTTCCAGGTACTTATTTTCAAAGAAATAATGGGGCATTCTAGGGCACAAGCACCTTGCATACTACATGATGCTGGTGAATGAAGTACCAATATGTTCTGGGGCAGGTTTATCTTTAGGTGGGAATGTACAGCATCCTACCCCCCAAAAAAAATGTTCTGAATTTATTCTTGCTTATTTTATTTGGCCAACAAGCTCATTTCCAATTCTGTGTGCCCTTCCTAATTACAATGCAATAAAGCAGTACAATGCAATAAAGCAGTTTCAGTCAGCAATCACAGAGCTAACTATATTTCTTTGAGGCAGGCACTGGTCCTGATGGGACAACAATGGAATTTACCTGTTCTGTTATAGCAATAAATTCCAGTGGGTAACAATATCACATCATTTGTAAACAACAACCAAAAGCTGCATATCCTTATACGAATTTCAAGTTGTTAAACTGAATTACTGATACATTATGAGAAAAAGGTTTACCAAACAAACACCGACTAGGTTTACTTATAAACTACTAAAATACAGACAAGCATTAAGGTTGCGTATGAACTCAGAAAACTCTAGCATAAAAGAGAAATTGTGTGGTCCCAAGAACTTCCAGACCACAAAACGCAAAATGAAATAAAACACTTTTGGGAGACAGAAAATCAATTTCTGACAAAACTCTTGAACAGACAGGACCTCCAGGTATGTGATAACACATCTGAACAGACAGACAAGTGATGTCTTTGCCTTTCATCAAGCATAACTGCACTTCTCTGCAAGTAAAGACTGCCAATTACATCACATTTATACTACTTTTTACTATGATCAAAACTTAAACTGCAATACAATTACAATGAAGCAGGCATGCATTACCCACTGCAAAGTCTGGCTGCACTTAAAAGGTAAAGATGGCACTGTCACAGTCCAACTGGAGCTCATTTTATGACCACTGTTATCCAAAAAATAAAAGCATGTAGTTTTAATCTCTAGGACTCTCTGGAAGCAAGTCATGCTTTTCAAATTTCAAAAACATTTACATACAGTTTAAGTACAGTTTTCAAATCAAATGAAAAACAGTTATTGCAAAAGAATCACAACCACAAAGATTATGTTCGCGCTGGTGTATGTCATTCATAAAAGCAAATGAAGAAAGAAAAGCCACCCACCCCACTACCATCTTTGACCACGCTTACTCACCAACAATAGCTACTACACAATAAACATGTCTGTAATATGTCAACAAAATGGTTCCTGAAAGGATATCTGCCAATTGGAAAGCTTTTGAATTGTTTTCATTAATACTTGTAAAACGGACACCACCTCCATCATTGACTATAAATCATAACCCCTTCATATAGCTCTCGTCATTGGTGGGGATACCTAGTACCACAAAATTAATGGGCTCAAGACCAGTGAGGAAGGCCTGCAGGCAGGCATGGAGATGAAAATCATACTAAAAAATTTGGTAAAATTTATTACAATTTAATGCAATTACTACACACATATATACCATCAAAAGTAAATCTATTGACCAGTTCACTTACCAAGTAGAAGCTGAACCCCAATAGCTGGCAGGAACAAACAATAAAGGAAAATCGAACTACCAAAAATACAGAAACCAAAACGATTTTATTGCACACAAACACGTAAGCGCTTTCACGGTTCCAAAAGACCGCTTTAGACAGTAGTTCGATTTTCGTTTATTGTTTGTTCCTGCCAGCTATTGGGATTCAGCTTCTACTTGATCAGTTTGGGTTGGATATTGTTTTTTTTACAGTTCACTTACCAGTCAAATATAATAAAATAATACAAACATTCCGACCCCAAAATGAGGTCAGGAAGACGAAGGGTGGTGGAGTCTATCTTCATTAAGGACAGGCACACCTCCAGACTGGTTTACCAGCATGACGCACTGGAACTACTCCAGGTAAAACTGACAGTTGGCAAGACACCCATCCAAGTTACAACTAGCTATAGACTACCCTCCATGACTCAGGACACCCACTCCTCTTACCTGGATCTACTCGACTCCATCAAGGTACCACCTAACACCCTGATCCTTGGAGACTTCACCTACCCCACCATAGACTGGGTGAACAAATCATGCACTAATTCACTCACTCAACGATTCCTCGACTTCAGTTCTAATGCACTAGACCAGCTCGTATCATCCCCCACAAGGGGAGATAACATTCTGGACTTGGTTCTCACCAACATGGGCGACTGCTGCACCAATCCCATAGTATGTTCTTCCCTGGTGAGATCACATCATTGGAATGTCTCATTTGAAGTTTCTATCCCACCCAACCCCCCTCCCAGTCGTAATCAAGCTAAAAAAAAAAAACTTCTCAAAAACTGATTACGACCTCCTAAGGAAGGGTATCTGTAGCTTCACGCCACCGCCCCCTCAGAGGATGCAGACAACTCTGCTGAACAGTACACCATTGCATTATACAAGCACCTGTACAACTGCATGGACTCGGCCATACCCAATAGAACTAAAACATGCTCCTCAAGGAAACACAAACCTGTTTGATGGACATCCTCTGTCAACAGGTTTTAGAACAAAAGGAAGAAACTGTTGTCCAAGGGGAAAAAGGAAAAATTCCAAAACTGGAAAAACTCCCTCCTTAGCATCAACAAGCAAATTAAATCACTAATGAAAATCTCCAAGGCCAACTATGAATCGAAACTAGCCTCCATAACAAAGGGAAACTGTAAAAAGTATTTTTCAGTTACGTCAGGAACCTCCGTGGCAAAGCCCAGGTTTAGGCCGAATTAGTAATCAACAGTATCACTTACATTGTTCCTGTTGACTTAGGTTTTGTCCCCCCAAAGGCCCTTTCAACATCCACTATACTTGTCCCGCACCTCACATCTCCGTAGATCAACTGTTACAGACCTTATCCAAGGCAAAGAACAGCATCCATGGGACCGGATAGTATCCCAGGATGTATTCTGCACCACCTCCAGCAAGAACTGGCTTTGCCACCGAGCACCCTAATCGACCACAGCCTAAGTACAGGCTTCATTCCAGCAGAGTGAAGAACTGCCATTGTCATCCCCTTGCACAAAGGTGGTGCCACTACTGACCCTGGAAACTATTGCCCTATTAGCTTGACAAGTCTAATCTGTAAAGCCATGGAGTGTATTATTATAGATCTCATAAACAAGGACACAGGCAATCTCCAAGCACCTGACCCCACCCAGTTCGGATTCGTCAAGGGCAGATCTTGCCTGTTGAACTTGGTTGACTTCTTTGAGACCGTCACCAAGGCCCTGGATGAGGGAAAATCAGTAGATACAGCGTACCTTGACTTGCCAAGAACTTTGACACAATCCCCCACTTAGGTGTCATTGAATAACTAACACAACTTGGCGTAAATCCTTATCTCATCAGGTGGGTGGCCAACTGGCTCAATGACAGGACCCTCAAAGTCAAAATAGGCACCTCCAATAGTAGACCTGTCACTAGTGGAGTTCCCCAGGGATCTGTCCTGGGACCCCTACTGTTTGGCATCTATTTCTCAGAGGTCCAGGTAAAGATAAAAGGCCTGTGGCTGACCAAGTTTGCAGAAGACTGTAAGTTGGGTGCTGTCACTGACTCCCCAAATGATGTTAACATACTGCAAGAGGATCTCACAGCAACTATTGACTGGTGCCAAAGTCATGGCCTCAAGCTAAATGCAAAAACAAGCATTATCATACCATTCGGCAAAAACAAGACCCTCTAAGCACACAACCTGTGGTGAGAGACCTGGGCACTCAAGTTGATAACCTCACATATTCAACCATAATGGAACGGCAGTGGTCAGAAAACCCTTTTACTTAGTTCATATCATAAGTAAAGGGGTGGCATCCAGAAAAAAGGAGGTTATTACCTCTCTATACTCCTCCCTGAATTAGACCAACGCCTCATTTGGGATGTACCTCTCCAAACATCTGCACCACTTTGAAAGGCCAGAGAAATACCTCACAAAAAGGATCCATGACCTCCAGCACCTGTCCTATGCAGACAGGCTCAAATCACTATCACTCTACTCGGTATTGTACAGATTGCTCAGGGGTGATCTCTGCCTCACCTACAAACCAATCTCATACCCTGCCCTACTAGAGATGCTCCATATCCATAAGTCTAACTCCTCATGCACTACCCGCTCAAAAGGCCTGAATCTAATATGCGACATCAACAAAACCAGCTGGACAGACAGGTTTGTCTCCCAGAGGCTGCCCCATCTCTGGAATACACATCCCATATACGTCAAACAGAGCACCTCTCTGACCCTCTTCAAGCGCAACCTTGATGAGTAGATGGGAAACCACAAATACGTCCCAGGGATTCCACCTGTGTCCCTCAGTGACAGGGACAACAGGTGCTGACTGAGGTTTCTTTTTGGGGATAAACTCTTGGCTAGGCTTGTAAGGCCCCCAGGGCCATTAGCCTACTAACTTCCTATGATCCTATGATAATGTGCAGGACCCTCTCATAAGTTGTGAACTTCGTATGAAATTTCATATCTTCCTAAACTTAAACATGTGACTTGTGATAAGCTAATCATTATCACACAGGCAATACATGACAAGGTGCAACAAGAACTGAGGCCTTCCCTTCTGTGGGAAATTTCACTAAAAGCATTTCTGCAAAATTACAGTTCCCCATTCAGAAATGACAGATCTGTAGCTTGTAAGTACATATTCTGAAATATAAAAAAAAAAATGCAGCCTTGGGTAGCACACTGTTTTCAGGAACAAGATGCATCCAACTTTTATGATAAAAGTTACAAATTTCAGTAACTAGAGCGCACTGGCAATCACTAAAGCTTATGCTAGATTAACATGTGCAAACCTTGTGAATGAAGTAAAACCACAGGACCTCAAGCAATTTGCTATGTGCTCTGTGTGTACTGGTTATAAACAGATAACTAAACTAAGCAGTGACAACTGCTGAACACAGGAAAAGCCAATACCTGTTTAAATTTACTGCTTCTTAGTTACCATGGTAAATGATGCAGTTCTGCCATGAGTCAAGCCAAAGGCAAGACAAGTATTCATCAAATAAATTACAAGAATTGTTAGACTGCAACTGTAAATTAAGATGTTGAAAAAATGTTTATACAAAACATACCCTCAGATTTCTCCAGGACAGTACAGAGTTCCGCAAGTAAAGAAATGGCATACAATAACAGGGAATACTGCATCATAAAGGATTTCAGAAGAACACATTTCAGCATACTCAATCTAGTCACCGTAACTGTGTCCCCCCACTGTCTTTATCATCAAGCCCCTCTTCCTACAACCTAATTAACTGCCTGTGGGAAACCATTCCTACTGATTACCATATAAAAATGTGACCCCATGTAAGACAGACAATACTTCAATCACCGTGCATCATTTTTTAGGAAATCCTTCTACCTTGTCCAGTTAATGAGCAAGTGTATATCCTCCAGGTCTAAGATGACAATTTCTTTCTACATTTCCTTCATCGGGCCAATCATAGAAAATGTTACACCATCTGCAAGACTGAAACCAATAAACTAAAAAGGAGTTTGGCTCTCTTAGCTACCAGGAACAACTACAAATTCTCTCACTTTTGTGTCTCAAAGGTCCTCAAGTAGTTTTTTTTTGTGCCTTGCCTTCTAAGCTGCAAAAGATTCTTTCCCAATAGACGCCTCCACCTCAGAAATACTGACAATACTAAAATCAGTCAGTATAAGACCACTTAGGGCAGGCCCCTCACCCAAACAGTATTTTCAATTCTGTGCACTCAAGTCTGAATATCTGAATATGAAAAGTACCACCATCTTGGACTCTACAGAAGTATCTGAATGTTTCTTTCATATTTTAGCCATCCCTGTTCTTCAAAATATAAAAGTCAAAGTAATCCTTCATTATATGGTTTTAGTGCAGTCTTTTCAAAAAAATACATACATACATACATAAATAAATACTAATTGCTTTATATACCAAAATGCAAGTCAATTTCTTCCTGACCCATCACATGATACGCCTATTTTAAGGTGGTCAAAAATTAGAAGTTGTATTACAGATTCATAAATGTGAGTATCATGACCATTTGCCCTCCCTCAGGCAACTCCTCCTTTCTCCAGGAGGGCCAAACTGGTCAATCCCGTAAATGCGTGGATGACCATCCAGTCATATAGTTTACTGGTGGTGACATTAGACTTGCAAAGAAACAGGAGGTCCGGCACAATAGGGACTCTAATGGCAGAGACAGTAACACACAGATCTCCCCTCAAAATGTCTATAAAAGACACTGAAAAAAGGGACAGAGTTTCCAACTTACTTAATTGTTGATATGTTCAGTGAGAATGAATAAGGAAGTGATTACTTTTCAGATCTTGATGATATTACTTTGCCAATTAAATGGTCTAAATAGCTAGTCTAGTACTGACCTATGAACCTACAAAAGGATTTTCTGAGTACTGTTTTGTGATGGTCAAATAAGAGAGAGCTAATCAAAGTACCAAGTCCCTAACTACACCGTTTCTTTAGAAGATGAAGAGAGACTGTCTACCAACCAAAGCGATGCTACACTTTTTAGTATTTAGTTTGAGACCATTTTAGTACACCAAGAGTTTATTTGGATAAGTTTTTGGAGTGTTTGGGTGTCATAGGGTGGCTTAACAACTATCCCCAGTTTGCAACTGTCTGCAAACTTTGTTAGCCAGGTCTTGCTCTCTGCTTGAGATCTGAGAAGTAAATATAAAAAAGGGGAGGCTCCAGCACCAAGCGTGCTAGCACCTCTGGTCACTTGCAGATGCTTCGTCAGAAAGTATGCAACACATTCAGTGTGGTTTGACTTCTGTCAATTTTCTATCCATCCCACCATATACAGGTCAATTTTTAAAAGCAAAGGCGTTAGCCAGGTCAAGATATACCACGTGCACTAAAATGGCCACCATCTACAGCCTTCTCAACCATTTTTAAAGCAGTTTACCTCATTAAACAGACAGGCTCTACTCGTCTCAAAACTGAACTGTTGGGTGGGGGGGGGGTAGTCAAATCGAACAAGATTCCTGATATTACACTTTATGAGATCACTTGTATTATAAACATCATCTGGAAAGTGAGTCTGTAATAACAGTTCAGTTGTAAGGCCACCCTCATGGAGTGGCTTCACCACTAATGTTCATTACTCATCAGGAACAAAACCAGTAACTAAAACAGTTTGAGGATTGTTAACAGTTAATTAAGCACAAACAGGTATATTATCAGGTCCCATGGAGGAAGAATTTCTGGTCCTGGCTAGCACTTATGATCTTGCAAAATAATTGGGGATTAAGAGATTCAGATATTTCAGGGCTTTGCATAGAAGCCTCATGGGTGAAGCTGGCACTAAACATGTTTGCAAGGATAATGGCAATCTCGGTTGGGTGAGAATAACAGGCTCCATTATGAATAAGTACAGTTTTTAACATAACGGAAGCCGCGGTGGTGGTGCTGCGGTAGCGTTGTCGCCTCACAGTAAGACGCTGTCTGGTTCGATTCTCAGCTAGAGTGCCTTCTGCGTGGAGACATGCGTGAATGGGCGTACCTTCGTTGAAGGTTGTGCGTCAGGGCTGGTAACTCGGCACGTAAAAATCCACTACCAATCATTAGCGGACCAGAGTTCCGCTGTGGCGACCCCTAACCGGGAAAAGCCGAAAGACACAACAACAAACAGTTTTTACCATAACTAAAAAAGTATTTATAATCATCTTTGGCTTCAGAGGCCAGCCAAACTTCTAAGTGGAACCCAAGTGGACTCAATAGTAGTCTTCATTTTTTGTAATGTTTTACATATCCTTGAGAAAATGGGAAACATGTCTGGTTAAACTAAAAATATATAAATAAAACAATATTACATTAATACTAATACTTTATATATTTATTTATATTAATACCTGTAGCATTTAATCCATTACTTTTGTCATCATTACCTCAGCCCAATACCCTATATCCTTCCAGTACATGGTCATTGCTCTGTACCATTTCACGCCAATATGAGCTGTCACAGACTTCACAGAAGCCTACTAGTCTTATGAAGTTCATTCACTGCAAAGTTCCAGCCTTAATGAAGTCCATTCACTTCAAAACTTTGTGTAATTTGTAAAGAAGCTTATTTAACCTTATAGACAGACAGCCGTGTAACAGTCACACAAAGAATAGAGTGCAGGGTTCCAATATTAAATGCTGGTATACATCACCCCTCACTATAAAACACCCAGCTCTCTGTTTGTCACCCTTATCTAAAACATTACAATGACACTACCCCTTTAGGAGTGTGAAGATTCTGAATTCATTGCTAAAGTCTACGTACACCTCCCTCACTAATGCATTCTGATCACCCATTATAGGCATTCCTGCTGTGGTCCTGTGCCTCACTTGCTCTTCCAGGGACTAAACAGATCTTTCATTCAGAATAAATCTTGCTTCTCCATCTTTAAATTCTGCTTGGCAGCCTAGCAATTCTTCCTTGCTCTTACTTCTGTGAAGAGAATCTTTGCAGGGTAGAGTAGTACTTGAAACACCTGGCCGACTTCTTTCAGTTCAATTTGGATGCCAGGCTGAATCCACTAGGAGAGACTATTCTGCCCATCTTAGTTTTCAGAAATTTCTCTGTCAGACCCATTCTCCTTTAGCAGGACCTGCATTACAGCCCCCCACCACCAGTACAGATCATTTTGGGACAGACACCTCTGCCTTTCTATTGGTAAACTAAACTATGGATGCTCTTGGTTTCTGTTCGACCTTTACCCTCTGCTCACATACCACCTCTTATTTTGTACTTTTCTTAGCCATAGCCTTCATGTAAAATGCCCCCCCCCCCATATTTAATGCAGTTGGTTACCTTCTGTTTTGCTCGGTCCACTGCCATTTAGTCTTCCTTCCTCTGACAACAAAAACTGCTGTAATCTATTTTGTACTTACCTATATATTCTACCTTTGTTTTTGTCTGCCCAGCTTTTCTCATTCATTTTTGAAAGCCATAATGAGCTTTTGTTATTTCTGCTCATAAAATATGTTTCAATCCAAAGTTTCTCCTCTTTAATAGCAGATTAAAAATTCTGCAGTATTCTCACACTCCACTTTTTAGCAAATATTGACTTACAGTGGGCAGACATAACTAGACAAAGTAAACTGTCTCTTTGAATGTGACCAATGCAGTCGCAGCCACCTGCTACCAAGTAAAAAGCCAGTGTGTTTCACTACAATGCTCCCCCTAAGAAATGTAATCTAAGTGACTATGTTCCCCTAAATCTTACACTAACTTTAACACTAAAAACCTAAACCTAAAACTATCAATGCGAAGGAAAGTTCATAAGAATGAAGAAGACTGCATGGTGGAATGTGCATTAACCATACCTTTTGCAGTATACTTACAGAGAGTACTTGCCCACTGTAAGCAAATATCACCCAGTTTTTGACAGTGTCGGTGGTCACCACCAAATCTAGAGCTCTATTTTACTTACAGCTTGACTACATGCTTACATTTTCTTGTAAATCACTGGTGATTAGAGCTGCCTTGCTGAGATGCTTACCCATTTCTGAATCTCAATTTTTCATGTACAAAAATTCAGGCAGCCATACTTAATAGCTCTCCTTCCAGACTGGGCTCCAAGAGAAGCCGACACATGCAGGTGGAAGAATGTGTTTATGCTTGGAAGTGGCTAAAGCACAAATGTTCCAGATAGGCACAGGACCACTATTGGCAATAACTCCTTTTCTGTTAAATTCCTAGATGGCATTTATAGTGTCTTTTCCACTTCCTTCCAGTGGGGTGTAGACCCAAGTGATTCATATTTAAGACCACATTTTTATACATACACACACACACTAAAAAAAAAAAAAAACAAACAAAAAAAAAAAAATTTGAGTATAAGTGGTCAGAAATCTAATGTCAAAAACGAGCTTAGGGGAGATGCATAAAATACAAACACAACTGCTAATGAGACAGTCACCGCACCCCAACCACCACCAAAACAGGGCACAATACCTACTACACTGCCTAACTTTAGTCTTAACTTAACCCACCTTCCAACCCAGGACTTGAATTCCAAATCTACAGTTACTCATCTACATGTATAAACACTGCATATACATGTGACCAAATGGTCCCTTCAATACAATATTCGACCAAGCCAAATTTGTTAGCAAGACATGATGAAATGGCCATGATACACTAAATTCACTAAGAAAAGGGCTTCATCTTGTGTCATTAATCTCGGTTTACCGAGCACCTCTGCATGTTACTGCATTAAAATAAGCATGTGAGCATGATGTTTCCAGAAAAGGGCCTCATCTAGTGTCATTAATCTCAGTTTACTGAACACCTCTGCATGTTAATTATAGTAAGCATGAAGTTTCCACTTCTATCAGAAGCATTTTTTCCTTAAAAAAAAGTCAAGAGCTGTAAAGCCCAAATCAAACAAAGCCAAAGAATAAAACCTATAAGCGGTTTATGTATGGTTTCTTCATGACACCCCTTTCAACAGTTGTGGTCTATTCACATAGAGGACTACTTTTAAGAACACTTTTCGAAATCAGGTCATCTTTCTCCCACAATGGTATAACTAAATATTCTACCCTTTCAACAGTTGTGGTCTATTCACATAACTTTTCGAAATCAGGTCATCTTTCTCCCACAATGGTATAACTAAATATTCTATCAATTAAGTGGTCTCAGTTCTCAAAGTTAAACTGGCAATCACTGTAATGCTCACCTGCCTCAATTCAGGTTTAAGACAGTTGTTACAATACTAATCATTTCCAGGTTGTCAAGATCTCAGAAATAAATCTTCTTTTTCTTTCGGCTTTTCCAGGTTAATTCTTAAAAAGCATTTTTTCAAGCAGTAAGGCATGAAAGCCATAACATAAAACCCTGTTCAAGCTAATCAAACAAATGTTTCAGTTCAGCAATGAAATAGTATACTGTTAAACTAACTGGAACTAAGAGTATTTTTAAAGAATATGTAAAGTACTCTAGAAGGGATATTACTGAATGAACATAGCCCTTAGCTCTGTTGTGAAATGTCAGACATCTATAACAGCACTGCCTATCATGCCACAGTTATTCTCCAACACCTGCAAATATTCCTAACAACGCACTGCAGATTCTGAAACATCTCCAGATATCCTCAATGCTCACCAAAGCAAATAAGTAACACTGCTCAAAAAGTTTAAAAGCTGCAACACACATATTGTCAAGGATTCAAGGCACATCTACTTTCTATTTGGCAACTCTTGTATAAAAAGGATGCATGCTTGCAGTCAGTGAACAATTGTTTTTAACTGCATAGTGTGAGGACTGCATCAGTTAATACTTTCAACCATGAGTTTAAGCAGGGTTTTACTGTACATCTTCTGTTTTGCTACTTCTTGTTTTGTTTCATTACTAATCTAAACTAAGAAACCAAATCTGAGAATTTCACACACTGCTGAGTCCCAGGCCTCGGCTCCACAACTGGTTGTTAGCAGCAAACAACTCTACAATCAAACATCAGTTTCTGCACCTTGACTCAACATCACAAATCCAAATGTGTACAGACAGTACAATTTACTTAAGAATAACTGAAGAAATCTTTTTTTTACCATGGGCGTTTTCACTTAAGAGCTTTAATGAAATATTTCCTCACCCAGAAGCAGCCTACCACAACCGCGCTTCTGCAGGTTTATCAACCACTGCAACGTCTTGGCTGTTATTTCTCAGAATCAATGTATATACAGCTTACATCTTGTATCATGTAAACAAAGCGGGTCACTTTCTTACCTGCATCCCAGGCAGGCCCGACTGCACCGGGGAGTGAGCCATTACGATTAGTGAGTGATTCAGACAGCGAGAAGATATACAAAATACTTCTTCCTGTCGTCAGCAACAACAAATCAACTATAGATCCTTTCCCGTGAGCTTTTAGAAACAGATCAAAAATCAGCTTATTCAAAAAGCATGATTTTCGAAACAAACATTAATCACCATTAGATTCACTTGGGGGATCCCTTGCAGCACCCAGGTTGACGCAAGCAGATTGCCGTTTTTTATAAATCCAAGCCCCTGAAAGAGTTGAAGATTTACATTAACAGAAAAAAGAAAGGCCTGCAAAACTGAAACTCGGCTTCCTCTATACCAGGAATTAACCAGTTACTTGATGCAGCTGCCGTCAATCTTTTAACAATCCCCTCATATTTACTGTTGCTGGATTCGTAGATGTCAGAACTATGCCTTTTCACACCACCTAAACTCCGTGTTTTGGCAGTTGAAAGACAACTACACTATATGAGTGATGAGCTCGGGCAAGTAGATTGTTAGAATTATTTTCAGAGGGGTTTGACACCGTATCTTACTCTGCTCCACTACCCTCCGCCATCTTCTCAGAGCTGTCACTCAGTGACATCAGGGTGAAACCACCCCACTGGCTGTGCTCCTCCCACAGACTACAGAGAAAGAGCTATCCCCTGCGCTCAAGCTCACCTACATAAGGACATCCGATTAGTAGGAGTTACATTTTTCTCTTTAGATATGTGGTTATTTCCATCACACACAACTTAACAAGTTTTTACAAACAAGTGAGAAAAGTATAGCGATGGTAGTCTGCGGTCTTCTTTATTTTTGTATATTACCCAGCACCTCCCAGCCCAGGGAAGTGCACCTAGAAAACGGGAATGACGGTTGTTGACTCAGAGACAAAGTGGTGTGTTCTCAAATAAGCACGTTTCCAAGTTTCTCTCAGAAACAGTTGTACAGCCCACTTTTCTCGACAATCTCTTGTAATCAGAAGCAACCCCCCCCCCCAAAAAAAAAACGACGACAAGCTCCCATTATCAGAGTCACTTTGTAAATAATGGTAATTGCCCCTTAGAAAATTGTCAGAATATGACAGTTTAAAAAAAAAGAGAAATTTGTAGATGTACTTACTTAGATTGCAGGTCTTTCACCCTTACTGCCACGACCTTTATAAAATGAGTACAGTAACGTTTTTGATGCAATATTTTTTGAGCACGACACCAGTTTGATTGGAAAATGAGCACTTCCCTGAAAAATAGTGTAGGACACAGAACTGATCCAGAGGTCTAGAGCAGAGATCTGAGCTATGTGATTACATCATATAGTAATAAAACCTGTGAAACAGCTTTTTTTAGCAATAACTGAAAGTGACGTGTGCATTTATAAAGTAAGCACTGTAGTGTGACATTGTTCATAGGTTGATACTAGGCTATCTGCCCTAGGGCATTTATAAGCCTAGCCAGAGTGTGTTTGGCTTACGCCACCCTTTTAGATTAGTTGACTGTGCCTCTGTATAGTAGGTCACAGAAGATAGCCCTTTTGAGGTTAGTTTACTGTGCCTCCGTCTAGCAGGGACACAGAAGAGATCCCAGGGGTAAACCTACGATCTCCCATCCACTCGTCAAGATTTCTCTTGAAGAGGGTCATTGAGGGACTCTGCCTAACATGGATTGGGATTTTGTTCCAGAGTGAGGGGAGCCTCTGGGATATGAATCTGCCCCTCCAGCATGTCCTATTTATTTCTGTGCTGAGGTTTAAGTCCCTGGAGCATGTAGCTCTAAGGGATTTGGATTTCCTGAGGTGGAGCATGTCCATTAATTCTGGGTTGAACTTGGCTTTATACGTCAGGCACAGATCGCCTCTGAGTAGGCGGTAAGCAACTGAGTAGAGCTGGAGTTTCTTTAGCCTAACTGCGTAGGGCATCTGTTTGAGTCCCTTGATCCTCTTGGTGAGGTACTTTTGGGGTCTTTCCAGTTGCTGCAGGTGTCGGGTAAGGTACATCCCAAATGGGGCATTGTATTCAATTATGGGCCTGATGAGTGATGAGTAGAGGGGCACAATGACCTCTCTTGATCTAGATGTGAACCCTTTCGTGATAAGGTGGGCTATATAGAAGGTCTTTCTAACCACTTTGGCAACGTGATTGTCAAAGGAGAGATTGTTATCTACTTGGGTCCCCAAATCCCTAATTACTTCTTCCATACTTAATGGATTACCACCTATGTGGTAATTTGTGGGCACTTTGTTTTTCCCAAAAGGGATGACTATGCACTTTTTGGCATTTAGCTTTAGGCCATGGCTCTGGCACCAGTTATCCGTCTCTGTGAGACCGTTTTGGAGGATGCTTGTGTCAGTCGGTGAGTCGATTATGGCACCCAGTTTGCAGTCATCTGCGAACTTGGTCAGCCATAGTCCTCCCATGTTAGCCTGTACCTCAGAGAAATATATACTGAACAAGAGAGGTCCCAGGACTGAGCCTTGTGGGACGCCACTTGTAACTGGTTTAGAGTCTGACATGGCACCTGAAATTCTGACCATGTGGGTTCTATCCCTGAGCCAGTTTGCAACCCATCTTGTGACATAGGGGTTGATATTTAAGCTGGTGAGCTTATTTATGATGCCCGAGTGGGGTATTGTGTCGAAGGCTTTTGCGAGGTCCAGGTAGGCTGTGTGGACTACCTTCCCTTCATCTATGGCCTTGGTGACTGTTTCAAAGAAGTCAACCAGGTTCAAGAGGCAAGATCTGCCCTTAACAAAGCCGAATTGGGTAGGATCCAGTGTTTGGAGGCTCCCAATGTCTTTGTTTATGAGTTTCATGATGATATGCTCCATAGCTTTGCAGACCAGGCTAGTCAGGCTTATAGGGCGATAGTTTCCGAGGTCGTTGTGGCACCACCTTTGTGGAGTGGGACCACTGTTGCTGTACGCCATTTCTTGGGTACATATCCTGTAGTAAGGCTGAGATTGAACAGTGACTTTATGTGAGGGTTCAGTTCTTCTTGGAGTTTGTGTAAGATGCAGCCCGGGACACCGTCCGGTCCCATTGATGCTGTGTTTTTTGCTTTGGAGAGGGCAGCTCTCACCTGTGCATCTGTGATGTCAGGGAGGCTACACTCTGTTGGGATAGACATTTGCTCTTTTGGGGGGGGGAGAAGTTTGCACTGAACCTGTCTGCCAGGATGTTGGCAATGTCTGTGGGTTCAGTGTATTTTTTGTCATTTTGAACTAACTCAGAGCATATCTGGGAGTTGCCACCCAGGTTCCTGACATAACTATAAAAGGCCTTGGGATTATCTTTAGCATCTTGTGCAATTTTTCTTTCGAAGCTGGCCTTAGATGATTTTATGAGGGATCGTAGTTTCTTGCTAGTACTGATCAGAGATGCCTTCCCTTTTTGGGATTTTGCTCTATCATGTAGTAGCTTCCTCCTTCTGTTGTATAGCTTATTTATGGCTGGGGTCCACCAGACAGGTCTCCTGCTTTTGGAGGAATGAGTCTTGGTTTTATTTGGGATAGCACGATCCATGCATTCCTGTAGGTGTCTATAGAAAGCATTTGTAAAGGATTCTGCGGTTTGGGCCGTATTTTCCACTGGCCTGGGGGCTTTGAAGGATTCCACCTCGGTTTTGAGAAGTGTGAAGTTTGCTTTTGAGAAGTTCTTCACTGTGGTTTCCTTGGCTGGGGGTGGGGACGGGATATGGATGTCCAGTGAGATTAATTTATGGTCAGATCTTACCAATGAGGGGTATACCTCTGGTATGGAACATAGAGTCCCCATGTTGGTGATGATCAGGTCCAATATGTTTTCCCCTCTTGTGGGAGTGGTGACCAGTTGTTCCATAGCATTTGAGTTTATAAATTCTAGGAACCATTGGGTGAGGGTGTTGGGGCTTGAGTAGTGCTCCCAGTCTATGTTTGGGTAGTTGAAGTCACCCAATATAATGGTGTTTGGAGAGACCTTCATATTCTCCAGTGTTCTCAGGAAAGCCAAGTGGGGTTCCTGAGTTTGGGAGGGTGGTCTATAACAGGCTACAAACTGAAAGGCAGTTTTGCCCACTGTTAGTTGCACATGGATGGTCTCCGATGCTTCATGCAGTGCCACTAACCTGGAGGTGTGGGTATCTTTGATGAATATGGATACTCCCCCTCCTTTTGTGGTTCGGTCCGAGTTTTGGGGCCGAAAAGCATGATATGAGGTATAACCTGGTAGTGCTGGGGTGCTCTCAGGAGCCTTGAACCAGGTTTCTGTTACTGCACAGATATTGATATTCTCCATACTGAGGAGAGCCTCGAGTGCGTGCATCTTGAGGTTTAGACTTCTGGCGTTGAGCAGCATTACCCTTAGTTTCTTTTTCTTTGTGTTGTCTATGGAGGTGGATTTGTCTTTTGAGCCTTGCCTAAAAAAGGCACTATGGGGGTGGCAAGAGCCTTAGCCAGTATTCGAAAGCCCAGGGGTGACAGGTGCAAGCCGTCCCTAGTGAAGCAACGTGGCTTGTCGAGCATGTCATCCCAGGCTGACAGACACTGGATCCCCTTTGAATGACACTAATACTTTAGCCAATTGTTAAAATTGATCATTTTGTCTTAATACTGTGGCATCATTCTTGGTGAGGGTAAGATGCTACTCAAGGTCAGGGTCATACCGGCCTGGGCTACATGATCAGAGAGCTCCTCTATGTCTCTTTTCATGTAGTCCAGGGAGGTACGTCTCAGGTCATTCACACCAGCATGGACAATGATGGAGTCATATTTGTACTTGCTTTGGAGTGACCTGAGTGCTTGTGTTATGTGGCGGATCCTGGCACCCGACAGGCAGCTTACAGTGACCTTCTCCTTGTTCAGCCTGGTGAGTGGGACGTCAGTGTGTCTGACAATACAGTCACCTATTACAAGTGTATTAGGTGTGTTGTTTAGCCTTAAGGGCTGTGACTGTGTGGCACACTGACTTTGTGAACTATGTGATACGTGGGTATTGTTGTGGGGTAGCGGTTGCTTGGATGTCTGCTTTGGAGGTCTCTGCTGCTTGGGCAGATTTTTATTTAGAACCTCCGAGTATGTTTTTGTGTGTTTATTTGTTTGGTTTTCTGTTGCGATAGGTCTATGTGAGACTGGATTTGTGGTGTGTGTGGTTACCTTCTCCTCCTGACTGACCACGCCAGTATTGGGTTGAGAGAGCTCAGCCTCCAGTTTGGCTATATAGTTGCATCTCTCACATATATTTGAGCTTGTTGGGAGGAGGAGAGGGTGGTCTGTGTACATAAGGCAGTTGCAACATTGCCTCAAGATTTCCAGATTCACCAGCTGGACTGGAGAGTAAACCCGAAACTGACTTTTGGACATGCCAGAATAGTATAAGGAACTACTTTTTGACTGATCAAAAAGGACCAATAGGGAGCCAAGTACTTAAAGGGAGTATAAGAAGGTGTAGTGCTTTAGTTTATTAGTGCTTACTTATAAGATTACTTATACAAGCAACTGCAGGGCTTTAGAATGAAAATAGAGTGCTTACTTTGAGATTTAGAACAGTTCTAAGGGAAAAAGTGAAGAGCAGACTTTGTGGAGCCAGGAATAGTTTAAACCCATTTAAGCGGCGCTGCCCAATGCTGCGCTATGTGCAAAAAGGTGTAAAACCGCACATATGCGGGTTCTAAAGCAGGGAAACTGAAAGAGATAGGAATTGACCCAGAGCGGCCAATAAGCTACTAGATTCAGGGCTGAGACCACTCCTCCAGGGACAGATAGACTGCTCAAAGCTCCCCATTCTCACTGGTGAACAGAGAAGCTTCCTCCTATCCAAGTAAGGATATGGACAACACAGGAAACTATACCACAGTCCGGAATTCAGCAAAACCTGAAATCTGGACTAATCTAGTTCAGCAAAGGCGGGAAAAGAGAATTTTTATTTTTTTTTGTATACATGTATACATTTATTTTTTATACATGTATACATTTTTAAATGTACTATGTAGACAACTAATATTTGAAGTTATGTTTTATAAAAAATAGTCCTATGTTGGTAACAATGCAATGAGGTCTAACAGGACTACTCTCAAATTTCAGGCATAAAGGCAAAACATAGCTCTCAAATTCTTAGCACAAGAAATCTGGATAAAGCCCAAACTAATGGGGGGGGGGTCTAAAGCCCAAAACTGTGGACAATTTTTAAACATTGTTCTTATAAACGTAAAAACGTTGATAGAATAACAGATTTTATATTAGCATGCATTTTCCAAAGGTTATGAAATCTGAAACTCAAATCTATGTCATTATTTAGTCGCATCAATCTTCTATGATTTGCCAGAAGAAAACCATAAATTTTATGAGGAAAAGAGCAAAATATGAGGCAAAAATCTGGACCGTTGAGAGGTATGAAGCAACAGCACAAAAGGAAATACATTAAAAAGAGTAACATGAATGGGCAATGGATACAATTACCACCAGAGAGAAGTATGCTGGATTCATTAATAGGCATCCAATCAAAGGGTTATTCTGCATCTTTAATTCCATATATCTAGCATAAGTACAACAGGAAAAGAGCATGTATTTTGGGAGGAGATGGTGTCACATGAAATCAGTTGTATCTTCGTATTGTGGGTTGAAGTAGTGTGGAAGTTACTGTACAATTAAAAAAATAAAGCTAACTATATCACTAAGGCTGATTGCATAAGAGATACATTAAAATTGTTGATTTAGTCTAATGGTCTACAGAAGCTTAACACACAACAAATCTTTTAGCCTAACATAGTTCTCAAGTGTACAGAGCAAACACAATAAGCAGAGGTCCAAACCCACAAATGGTAGCAAATATTTGAATAACCAACAAGGATTAGCGCTTTCATCTTGTAGCAAGACTTCATCAGATAACTCAAGGTTTCATCACATTTCTTTTATATCATTCTCAATTAACTACAATTGAAATTTAAAGACACATGAATCCATGGGCAATACAAAACGCATACATAGACAAGAAAAATATATGCCAGAAAAATACATGCTAAAACTTTAAAATATGCCCTCATGGACTAGATGTGGTCAAAATACAAAATAATTGAACAGTGTGCTAGTATAAATTTTTATTGCTTTGGCTATCAATACCGGTTTAATAGTGATATATTCATTTAAACCGGGAAAAATATTAGATTTTAGCCTAAGCTGCCACTTCAATTCCCTATTAAGCAATACATTTTTAACATCTCCCCCCGTTGGGTTAATTTTCACCACATCAATGATCCCAAATTTAAAACCACTAAAAGAAGAACAGTCGATGGAGTGTTTGTACAGCGTACTGATCTCCTTCCTAATCCTAATATCGTGAAAGTGCTCATACAGTCTGTCCTTCAAGGCTCTCTCCATCTTTCCTATATAGAATGCAGGGCACTTTTCACAAATAGCCAAGTACACTATCATTTTGGTGTTACAATTACCTTTACAAAACCACACTGTACTGTTCATACCATTACGTAAACATACACTATCTTCCTTAATAATGTGTGAACACTGTTTACAGTTACCACATTGACTAGTTGCCTTTCTTATTCCACAATTTTGTGTCTCCATTTGTTCAAATACTCTTAAAAGTCTTTCCTGTTTTAAAGGAGAATATGGGTTCACTTTCCACTACTTCATACAACTCTTTGCTGGTTTTAAGCATACTCCAATTGGCCCTTATGATGTCAGTAAGTGTGTCTGAAAAGGCATTAAATTCAGTGACATAAGCCCGTTGGAATTTATTGTCATCTCTTCCTTTAACCAACATATCCAAAGGTTTACCTAATAAAGCCTTATATCTGGTACCCCACCCTCTGTATATTTCATCCAGCACCCCCTGGACCAATTCACTTGGATATCCCCTCTCCATAAACTTCTCACCCAGAAAATTGAGTTCCCCAACTAAGTCAGCTTTATCTGAGGTCATTCTTGTGACACGTACGGCCTGCCCTTTAACAAGACTTTTTTTTCTGAAACAGGGGATGATTACTTGTGTAATGCAGATAACTATTACACCAAGTACTTTTTCTAAAAATTCTGGATTTAAACTATCACTAGTTTGAAAAATAGTGGTGTCAAGATAGTTAATACTAGACTCATCCCAAGTATGTGTAAATTTAAAAAAGGTAGTACATTCATTAAGGTATCACATGAACATCTCCACAGTGTCTTCACTCCCTTCCCATAGAACAAATATATCATCCAAAAATCTCATGTAAAGACGTATGTTGTTACTATATGGGCAATTAAAGACATATCTATGCTCCCATTCCAGCATGACTAAGTTGGCATAAATGGGGGCACATGCTGCCCCCATTGCTACCCCACTAATTTGCTGATAATGTTCACCCTGGAAACATATATAATTGTGGTCAAGTACCACTTCCATTAGTTCAAGAATCAACTGGATTTGTTTTTTGGACATATTGGAATATTTATTAATGCTGTCATTAAAAAATTCATGTCCTTCATGTCTCGGAATAGAAGTAAATAGATCCTTAACATCTGTGGTAATAAAACTATAACTTTCCTTCCATACCTCCTTTGTTAATTTACTCAAAAATTCCCAGGAATCCTTTATTAAATGTTCTGTCTTAGCTGTAATTTCCTTAGTCCAAAAATCTACATATACTGTTAAGGGATGAGTTTTAGAATTCCTAGCAGACACTATGGGTCTGAAAGGGGGGTCCCTAACACATTTATGTACCTTGGGTACCCCAAAGATGTTAGGGATAATGAGGTTAATTTGCCTTAAATAATAATATGTTTTGCCATCAATACTATTTTCTAACAAATATTCCTCTAATAAAGAGTCAGTTCTCCCGTGGGCTATGGTAATTTCATTCTTAGATACCGGAGAATATGTTATTGCATTATTGTATTCTTCAATACCATATAGCACTACCCCTCCTCCCTTGTCAGGCTTCATGATACTCAATTCAGTTTGAAACTTCAAGTCATTAAGTAGTTTTTTTTTTCCTTTTTGTCTAAATTATGAGGCTCAGTAGTCCACCTATTTATTTTATATGCTTCATATATTTCTTCAGTGACACTTTTTTCAAACAACATTAAAGCCGGATGAAGGGGAGGATTAATAGTACTTTTTCTAGTTAAACCTGTATGACAGTAATTCACATCATCCTCAGATTTTTTAAAAAACATATCCAGATTCAATTTTCTTAGATATAGTTTAAGGTCAGCCAAAATATTAGCTATATCACCATGAGTTGATGACACAAACTTGAAAACTTTAGAAAACAGGTTAAAATGTTCCTTTTTAAGGCTTAAAGATGTATAATTAGAGATATTGAATCCTTTGTATTCACTTACTGTGCTGTCAGCGTCTGCAACAAGCGCTATTTCACTTTCTTTCCTATTTTTTCTGCCCTTGATTTCCCCTGTAGTCATATGTATGTAATGATGTCCCGGGACTGGTAGGTGTCTGGTTTTGCTGGCCAACCTTTCTGACCTTCTTACCGCTAAAAAAATGTTCATTATGCTCAGAAAATTAATCCAATTCATCTAGTCGCCTATTTCGGGTACAATCAACCCTCACTTCCCTTCCATGTTGGGCATCCCTTACTTCTGTAGGTATCCCTACCATTCCATTTTTATTGTAGGAATTATTTTTATTATTATTATTATTTTATTATTACTGAAGTAACAGTCAGCTGCAGAGAAATATGGCTGTTTGCAAATTCCTTGTGGGCAAAGAGAAGAATGTGTTGCCATGCCCACAACTTCAAGAACCAAAGTCACAGGGGGAAAACAATGTCCATGGTCCCCAAGGCAACATGAGACAGCAGGCGATATGGCAAGCATCAGCAGCAGGCTGGCCAGAGGGCATGTCAGTGGCAGTACAAATGCAGTGCACAATGGGCAGTACCTTTATAAATGGTGTGTGTGTGGACCATTACCCCCTTTACATTCTCTACGGAACATTGCCTAAACTGCATACTGGAGCATAAATGTGATGACAGTAGCCTGCAGGATTTCTTCCATACTGTAGCACACTTCTACATGTTGTAGTTACATAAGTATGTACTCTACACTGAGCACAACATTCATTACTTCTTCTGCCTCCATGCATTTGGTTATTAAAGCTGTGAGCATGGCAGTATGTGCTTCTCTTTGCCCACAGGGAATTTGCAAACAGCCATATTTCTCTGCAGCTGACTGTCACTTCAGCCATGCGTCCCCAGTCATATGTACCACAGGAAAATGTCTCGCAGCCTAGGTGCCTGAACCTGGACGGTTCTCCCGTTCGATTCCCAGCTGGACTGCCTTCTGTGTGGAGTCTGCATGTCCTCCCCGCGGTCGAGTGGCCTTCGAAAGACATGCATGAATGGGTGTGCCTTCGCTGAAGGCTGGGCATTGAGCTGGCACCTCGACACTGTAAAAATCAACTGCCAATCATTAGCGGACCGGAGTTCCGCTGTGGCGACCCCTAACCGGGAAAGGCCGAAAGAAGAACAAGTGATGCAGATGTCTGAGACTTGGATGCAAGTTCCCCAGACATCAGAGGCTTGTGTTTATTGATTATATAAAGATAACACAGGGATATCATGACCTTGTTCAGATGGCCATATTCACTGTTAGAAGCAAACCTTAGCCAATAGCTTAGGAAAGATTCAACAAAAAAGATGAAGGCACCCACACCTTCATCAACAAATTCTGATGGTGTAGAGGAGGACGATTAGGAATTATTCTCAAATTAGAGGTCATCTTCTACGGGTTATAATGCCAGTGATGATGATGATGATGATAAGGGTTCTTTCTCTTCAGTTTCCCCTCCAGATCATGTCTGCTTAGAAGATAATGAAGGAAAACATTAGTAGTCATACTAAAAAAAGTTTCATACCCTAAATGCGGGGGAGCACAGCCTCCCCTTCTGTAGTGCTAAGTGATTTTGACACATTCAAATTTTGTTTCAGATATTTTAGCAAAGGTATGAAAGACTCTTGAAACTGGTTTTGTTTCATGAGGTAGCTGCTTTGGCCCTCAGTATGATCCAAATGATTCAGGATAAATTATTAGCCCAGCAGCTGAGCAGGTAAGAATGTGAGTGCATAACCAGTGCATATCCTTTCTTTCCAGAGGATCATGTTACTGAAGTACTTGTACCACACCTGCTACTAGGGGAAGGTTTGGGATTGTAGTGCTTGCAACGAGAACCTCTAGGAAGTGTCTGATTGCCAAAAAATGTGTATGTACTATATGAACTGTAGCTATAATTGTAGGTACTAGGGCCAGCATAAAAGGTTTGCAACTGGTTTCAAACCAAAAGAGGGAAATTCTGAGCATACAAAAAAATCTCAACTCTCATTGGATGATGGCCTTTATCTCACTTTCTTCCCCTGCTGTCCTAAGATGCATCCAGTGGTCAGGAGACTTGAATGGACTTTTAGGGGATAGGGATTTAATTGTCAAAAGGGAGGGTGGAGTAGACAAAAAAAGGTCATTAAAATACTCCTCTTGAATCTTGATCAGCCTAAGCCTCTTACAGTTAAACTTTTTATAAACTGATATCATGATACATTTAAAGAAGTTTGCCATCAAGCCAATGACTTGTCAAAGAAAAAAAAAAACATGTTTTAGGCTTCTGAAGAACCACAGCTGATTGTACAGAAAGCTGATGGCTGATTCTGATTCAATGAATCAGTCTATTTTCAGTTTGTTAGAACTGCTTGCACTGAGTTCATAGGTTCATAGGTTTATAGGTAGGTACTAGGCTATCTGTCCGAGGGCATTTATAAGCCTAGCCAGAGTGTGTCAGCTTTCGCCGCCCCATTGATTAATTAACTGATCCTCTGTCAAGCAGAGCCAATGAAGTGATTCCAGGGGTGTATTTTCTGTTACCCATCCACTCATCAAGGTTTCTCTTGAAGAGTGTTAGTGAGGGGCTATACCTAATGTAGTTTGGAATTTTGTTCCAAAGCATGGGGAGTCTCTGTGACAGGAATCTATCCCTCCAGCATGTTCTACTTATTGTTGTGGTGAGGTTTAGCTCACTAGAGCATGTGGCTCGCAGTGACTTGGATTTCCTTAGGTGGAGCATATTCATCAATTCTGAGTTGGACATGGCTTTGTAAGTCAGGCAGAGATCACCTCTGAGTAAGTGATATGCCACTGAGTACAGCCGGAGTTTTTTCAGTCGGGCTGCATAAGACTATGCTTGAGGCCAGTAATCCTCTTAGTGAGGTACTTTTGTGGTCTTTCCAGCTGTTGGAAGTGTCTTGTGAGGTACATCCCAAATGGGGCATTGTACTCTATGATGGGTCTGATGAGTGATGGGTAGAGGGGCACTATAACCTCTTTATTTCTAGATGCAAACCCTTTAGTAATTAGATGGGTCACATAGTAGGATTTCCTAACTACTTTGGCAATATGATTGTCAAAGGAGAGATTACTATCTACCTGGGTCCCCAGATTTCTTATTACCTCTTCTGTATTAAGGAGGCTGCCACCTATTTGGTAATTCATGGGTGTTTTGTTTTTCCCAAATGGGATAACTATGCATTTTTTGGCATTTAGCTTGAGGCCATGACTTTGACACCAGGTGTCCGTCTCAGTAAGACCCATTTGAAGGATGTCCGTGTCAGCCAGAGAGTCAATTATGGCTCCCAGTTTGCAGTCATCGGCGAACTTGGTTAGCCATAGTCCTCCTGTGTTTGCCTGTACTTTTGAGATGTATATGCCGAACAGTAGGGGTCCCAGGACCGAGCCTTGTGGGACACCACTTGTGACTGGTTAAGAGTCGGACCTAGAGCCCACTATTCTTACCATGTGAGTTCTGTCTGTAAGCCAGCTGGCAACCCATCTCGTGACGTAGGGGGTTATGTTTAGGCTGGTGAGTTTTTCTGTAATACCCGAGTGGGGAATGGTGTCGAAAACCTTGGCGAGGTCAATGTAAGCTGTGTGAACCACCTTTCCCTCATCTATGGCCTTAGTGACTGTCTCGAAGATGTCAACCAGGTTTAGTAGGCATGATCTGCCCTTAACAAAGCCGAACTGGGTCGGGTCAAGTGTTTGGAGGTTCCCAATGTCTTTGTTAATGAGTTCCATGATGATGCGCTCCATAGCCTTGCAGACCAGGCTAGTTAGGCTTATGGGGCGATAGTTTCCAGGGCCAGTTGTGGCCCCTCCTTTTTGGAGAGGAATAACTGTTGCTGTGCGCCATTCCATGGGCACATAGCCTGTGGAGAGGGTGAGGCTAAACAGTGTGTTTAGGTGGGGGGGTTAGTTTGTTCTGTAGTTCGTGCAAGACACAGCCTGGGACACCATCTGGCCCCATTGACGCTGTGTTTTTGGCTTTTGAAAGGGCTGTTTTCACCTGTGCGTCTGTGACATCTGGGACACTACACTTTTCCGGTATTGTTGTGGGCCCTTTTGGCGGTGAGAGGGGGGTGAAGTTTGCACTGAATCTATCTGCCAGGATGTTGGCAATATCAGTAGGTTCTGAATATTTTGTGCTATTTTGCACTAGTTCAGTGCATATCTGCGAGTTGCCACTTAGATTCTTAACATAGTTAAAGAAGGCTTTGTGGTTATCTTTTGAATCCTTGGCTATTTTTCTTTCAAAGTTAGCCTTGGATGATTTTATGAGGGACCTTAGTTTCTTACTGATACTGATCAGGGATGTCTTTCCTTCTTGGGATTTGCTTTTTTTCTGAACTAGTTTCCTCCTTCTATTGTATAGCCTGTTTATGGCAGGGGTCCACCAAACTGGTTTCCTTCTCTTAGTGGAGTGAGCCTTGGTTTTGTTAGGGATGGCATGATCCATGCATCCTTGTAGGTGCTCATAGAGTGCATTTGTAAAGGTTTCTGCATCTTGGGCAGTGTTATCCTTTAGCGTGGGGCTGTGAAACTTACCACCTCTGTCTTAAGTAAGGTGAAATTTGCTTTAGAAAAGTTTTTTACTGTGATTTCCTTAGTTGGGAGTGGTGTTGGGGTGTGGACATCCAGAGTGATTAGTTTATGGTCTGATCTAACCAGTGACGGGTTGACCTCCGGTGTGGAACACCTGTCGTCCATGTTGGTGATGACCAGGTCTAATATGTTTTCACCTCTGGTATGGGAGTTTACTAGCTGATCCAGGGCATTTGAGTTGATGAATTCCAGGAAGCGCTGGGCCTGGGAGTTTGTTCTCAAGTAGTTTTCCCAGTTAATGGTAGGGTAATTGAAATCGCCCAATATCAGGGTGTTCGGTAGGACCTTCATGTTTTCCAGTGTCTCCAGAAAGGTGGAGTGGTGGTCCTGGGTCATGGAGGGTGATCTGTAGCAGGCCACAATCTGCATTGCAGATTTGCCCAATGTTAGTTGCACATGGATTATCTCAGAGGTATCATGCTGCACCACTAACCTGGAGGTGTAGGTATCCTTGATGAAGATGGATACACCCCCCTCCTTTTGTGTTTTGGTCCGTGTTCTATGGCCAAAATGTGTGGTATGAGTTGCAGCCTGGTAGTGCTGGGGTGCTCTCTGGAGCCTTGAACCAGGTTTCAGTTACTGCACAGATGTCGACGTTCTCCATACTGAGGAGTGCTTCGAGTGTGTGCATTTTTGAGATTTAAACTCATGGCTTTGAGTAGCATAACCCTCAGTTTTTTGTTAATTGTGCTGTTTACGGAGGTGGGTTTGACTTTTGAGCCTTGCCTAAAAAAGGCAATATAGGGGCAGCAAGAGCCTTGGCCAGTATTCAAAAGCCTAGGGTGATAGGTGCAAGCTGTCTCTTGTGAAGCAACGTGGCTTGTCGTGCATGTCGTCCTAGGCTGACAGACACTGGATCCCCTTTGAATGACACCAGAAGCTTAGCCAATTGTTGAAATTGATCAGTTTTTCTTTATACTGAGGTATCATTCTTAGTGAGGCAGGACGCTACTCAGGGTCAGGGTCATACCAGCCTCGATTACATGATCAGGGAGCTCTTCCATGTCTCTTTTCATGTAGTCCAGGGAGGTACATCAAAGGTCATTCACACCAACAAGAGCAATGACAGAGTCATATTTGTACTTGTTCTGGAGTGACCTGAGTGCTTGTGTTATGTGGCAGATTCTGGCTCCCGACAGGCAACTAACAGTAACCTTATGCTTGTCCAGCCTAGTGAGTGGGACATCAGTGTGCCTGACTATAGAGTCACCTATTACTAGTGTGTTAGGTATGTTATTTCGCCTTAAGGGCTGTGATTGTGCGGCACACTGATTTTGTGTTTTGTGTATTGTCTGGTTTGTGATGGGAGGTGCAGGTTGTTTGGATGTCTGCTTTGGAGGTCTCCGATGCTTTTGCAGGTTTTTATTTAGAGCCTCCGAGTATGATTTTGTGTATTTATGTGTATTTTTTGCCAGTGCTGTTTTAGTAGGTCTGTGTGTGGCTGGAGGTGTGGTGCAAGTGTCAACCTTCTCCTCTTGACTGTCTGTTCCTGTCTTGGGTGAAGACAGCTTATACTCTAGTTTGGCTGTATAATTGCATCTCTTGCATATGTTAGTGTTTTGTGGTAGGAGGAGAGGGTTATCTGTGTACATGAGGCAGTTGTAACATTGCCTCAGGATACCCAGATTCACTAGCTGGACTGGAGAGTACACCTGAAATTGCCCTTTGGTCATGCCTGAATAGTAGGGTGAGCTGCTTAGTCACTTGGTTGGTGAGGGGTGAATAAAAGCCTTGCCATGTTGGGCAATCAAGTGTCAGTATATTAGTGCTTGCTATTAGGTCTGAGCAAGTGCTGGGCTGTAGGATGCTTTTTGAGGCTTAGGTTGAGAGTTAGACTAGTTTCAAGGGAAAAACTGAAGAGGAGACTTAGTGGATCCGGGAATAATTTACCCATAGCTAACCGGCGCTGCTGGGTGGACAAAACCGTGCAAACGCGGTTTTTATAGTAGGGAAATGAAAGAGATAGAAATTAGCCCAAAATGGCCAATAAACTACTAACTTCTGGGCTGGAACCACTCCTCCAGGGATAGATAGGCTGCTCAAAGCTCCCCTCTCTCACAGGTAGAAACTTCCTTCTATCCAAGTAAGGTATGGGCAACTCAGAAACTAATATCACAGCCCTGAATTCAGCACTAGCCTGAAAACTGGACTATACTAGCTTAGAAAGGTGGGAAACAAGGATTTTATTTTGCACACTGTGTGTGCAAATTCATGCAACTAGTTGCATGAATTTCCTCTTAGTTGTGCTGATGAGCACAGCTTAAGTACCAGTTGCACTCTAGGAGATACTGGTCATTCATGGGGAATCAATGCAGAAACCCTCCTTTACTGCAAGCTTTATAGCACTTGGAATCATGAATAAGTGTGTATGAACTGCTTTTTGCTTTCTGATAAAGTGCTAAACCCAAAAGACTCCATCTGTAGGAAGTATGAATACTTAACTCAAATGGAGTTGTCCCTCTTTCAGATAGCTACATGCAGTGAGCTTAACACTGTCTTATCCCAACTCATGCAACATCCACATAACTTAAACTTTAAGATGTCTTATGCTGATGCAGTTAAAAAAAATCTTTGCCTAAGCCTCCAAGGACCCTAAAGACAAGGCATCAGCTTAAATCCACAGATTTACCTCCTGCATGCAGTCCAGCATCGACAGCTCATATCCATCAGACAGCTCACTGTGACACTATAAGAAATATATGCACTAACAGAGGTCACATAACTAGCATGCAGAAGAACTTAAGGCAGAAAGACCAAGCTAGTTCATCTGGCAACATCTTGGTTGTCGATAACTCCAGAGTTGCACACACAGATGCTCTACTCACCAGGATGAGCAAAGACAGGGTAACAGCTATTTGCTTCCCATGTGCCAGGATATGTAACATCACTAAAGCCCTCATATGACCTGATCATTGCACATGTGGGACTGAATGACTTAATACACACCTCCTTGGATCATATGAAGAATGACATGATGGAGCTTTCTGAATATGCTTCTAGAAAGGGGTTACTACCACAATGCAAACAAAAGATATTTGACTAAAATTATAGGCTTAACTACTGATG
Source organism: Protopterus annectens (assembly GCF_019279795.1). Lineage (NCBI taxonomy): Eukaryota > Metazoa > Chordata > Ceratodontiformes > Protopteridae > Protopterus > Protopterus annectens. The sequence continues at coordinate 1,472,544,381 of NC_056735.1, forward strand.
TAATTTTAGGGGAATCCAGTATATATCAATCTGGGATGAGATGGTTGAAAACCCACTTTGTTGGGGACTGTCTTTGGCTTTCTTCTCATGGCTTCCATAAGTTGGCTAAAATATTTTCATCCCTGTAGTGCTTTTTTAGGCAAGGTCAGTCTCCTCAAATTACCCCATAGCCATCCACAATTAAAGTCATATAAAAGTAGTACTGCTCAGTACTAGAAGTCTAAACAAAAAGTTGTACTTCTTATAGGAATTCCCAATCCTTGAAAACACTGATATATGCTTAGCAACTGAAATGCGGTTTTGAACAGTTTTAATGCCTACGTCCACTTCAGACCTAACACCAAACTGGACATTGTAGCTGATGGGGGCATAGCTGGGTTCCTAAGAAACCATTTCATTTCCAGACTTGTGATGCAGGACAATGACCTAGAACTCTGCCACATTTTTATGATAAATAAAACCCAGTACCACACGCTAGCCAAAAACATATCTGCTAAATGACATTGGGAGACCATGAGTCATAGCTTGACAAACTGTCGGTCCTCACCATAGAGCCTGACATTGTCCTCTTGGATGACTTCAGCTATTCCTCCATTATCTGAGGGACTACCACAAACATATATGCAGAGAGATCCCTGGATTTCATTAATGCTAGCTCCTTGGAATAACTAGTCCAAATCCCAATGAGGGCTTCTTAAATATTAGATGTCATACTCATAAATGTAGCACAACCTATGCTCGGAGCCCACAGTTACTAAATCACTGAATCACTGTTCAAGTCTGACCATCATGTAGTAACATCTACTGTAGGTGTGAGACCTAAGTCACCTTGAAACCCTTCCATCTTCAGAACCTACACTAAGGCAAATCTACTCCAACTAATTGATGACCAAATGAATTTCAAGCACTCTCCTCACCTAGATGACTCTGCTTCACATGCTGCAGTTTTCATGGCTAGGCTACTGTTAACCAACTAGATCAACAGCCTGAATACTATGCCATTCTCAAAACTAGTATTCAGACCTTGGTCCCATAAGACATATAGTGTCAAATATAAGAAAACACCCATTTAGTGGAACCTGTGTACCAAAAAAACTATAAAAAAATAATTAGAAAAAACTAAAAGCACTCAAAAAGCTAGCATAAGGAAGAAGACAACAAAATGATGAATAAAAAAGGAAAAAATCTAATTCTCCAAGAGAAAGTGTGAATAGTGAGTTGCTACCCATGCTAAGGATAACCACAAAGCTTTCTTCATCTCTATCAGGAACCTAAGAAATAATAACCAACAATGCTCTGAGTTACTACAAAATAACATCATATACTTATCTGCTGAGGACATGCCAACATATTGGTGGACAAATTCAGCTCAAACTTTAACTCCTGTCTCCCTAAGTTGCTTATTGCATATTAGCATGCCTATGTTATTTCCTCCCAATGACCTCTAAGCAAGCCATAAACACTATCTACAAGGCTAAAAGCACTAGCTGTATAGGCCCTGACAATGTTTCAGGTTGCCTTTTTGTCGGTGCAAGCACTGCCTGGTTAACTACTTATTACAACAGTTCAGTCTTAGCCTCTCCAATGGAGCCATGCTGTATGTGTGGAGAACTGCTGTAGTTATCCTGCTCCACAAGAGGGAATCCATGACTGACCTGTGCAGCTGTAGCCCTATCAGTCTCACTAGCTTTATCTGTAAGACAATGGAGAACATCCTTATACACCACATGAAGAAGGCAATATTTAATCTTCAAAAACTGGACCCAAACAAATTTGGGTTTGTTAAAGGCAGATCCTGACTCTTGAACCTCATAGACTTTTTTCTGAACAAGTCACTAAAGTATTAGATTCTGGTAAATCAGTTCACACAGCATACCTGGACTTGGCCAAAGCATCATTGATAAAGTAATCCAATTAAATGTAAACCCTAATATTACTGCTATGTTACACAATACATATATAGCAAACTGGCTCACCAACAAAACTTGGCCTATTGCTGTTGCAGGCACACTACACTCTCAACTAAAAGAACAGTTATCAGAGCTGTATCTCAGAGACTGGTTCCGGTAACAGTCCTCTTTGGTATCTATTTTTCTGACGTTAAAGCAGATATCAAAGGCCTGTGGGTAATGGCATTTGCCAATGACTGCAGACTTGGAGCTGTCATAAACACCTGATATGCCATACATATTCTCCATGAGGGTTTAACTCATGCAAACAAGTGGTGTTTGGGACATGATCTCTAAAGAAAAGCAAAAACAAAATGTAGCATTATGTCCTTTGGCAAAACTGGGCACTCCTGTTCCTATTAATTAGGTGATATCCCTCCCTAAAAATCAACTTTGTCATTAGGGACTTGGGCATCTTCATTCACAGTGAAATATCCTTTGTCCGCTATGCAATCATTGTTAAGAAATCTTTTTATATAGTCAGACTAAGATCCAGGAATATATTTTCTAGAGCAGGAATCTCACACTCCTGCCCCTTGGACCTCAAGCATCACTCAAACCAGCATACTTATACATTATAGAAGTGACTACACAACTTTTCTGGCTACACTGCCTGTATTTCATAAATAGGACCTGTTGGCGGGATAGATATCTTTCACAGAGAATACCTCTTTTATGGAATAGACTCCCCTTGGAGGTTAATCAGAGTAGCACCATGATCATTTTTAAGTATAACCTGGATAACTGGAATGACCATTATAAATGCAACTTTGGTGTGGCCCCTCTAGCTCCTATGGAAAGGAGCCAAAACTAGCTTGGGTTCTGGTATTAATTCATGTTTTGGTAAATGGGTGAAATCATTGGCTAGACTACTGTTGGTCCACTAGATCAACAGCCTAGTATGAACTTGTAATCTAACAAAGAGTCACTCATCACTCCATCTATTAAAAATTCTTGTTTCTGACAAAGAAAGTAGGTTACTTAACAGATATGGGGCAAAGGTTTACAATGGACCACTTTACATGTCAATGCTATTTATTACTAGACCCGTGTTGCATATTACCAGTCTGATATCTTAAAGCAAACAGATGATCTCCCAGGAAAAGTTCAGGCATATTCTTTAGAGAGAAGACATACAAGTAAAATGTGTTTATGAGTCTGTGAATACTAATTTTAAGCTGCTGCTTCGGGTTCTGTAATATGAAGACATGCATAGCTATGAACACATCCTTTCCAAGATGATCTAAAAGCAAGACTTTTGAAAACCATCTTTTTGACACTCTTCCTTGAAAAGTCCTGCAACTGTTTGAAAAAAAATGAAAGAAAAACTATGCAGAATATTAAGCATTTCATATTTTATTTCCAAAATACAACCAACAGAAATTATCCTGATTAAATGGTCTAGTTTACAAGAAACAGATTACATAGCAGCTGCAACTTAGAAATAAGTACCGTCAAAGAAAGCAGTATGCTTGTAATGGGTGAAGGCATCAACAGCAAGTATGTCTATTCAGAACAGGATAAATCCTTTTTCCACCCATTTATGAAACATTGGTCCTTCACAGTTATCCTTTTTTGCTCCATCCCCTGAAATGCAAATAGGAAGCATTTTTTCTCATTTTGCAGTTCAGTGTGAGCAGATAACGACAGATCAGTAATCTAACTTAGTCTAAACTAGTGTAGAGCCAAATCCCAGTCTATAACCAAAAGTAGCCCACCCAAATACAGGTCTAGACAACATGGATATGCAATTTCCAAATGTCTAAGTAGCCAGTCTGGTAGATATGGGCATCCTGAGACAATGTACACATATAGACCAACTTATGCTGAAACAATAAAAAGCAATCTTCCTAAACCTCAAAGACCTACTAAGCCTATAAACTGCAACACCTATCCTCAGCAATCTCTAAAACACTCACCAAAAGCAACACCAAACGCACACATACATCTACACCTACACTCAGTGGAGCCCCAAAAGCGAAGCCCATAAGGCAATAAAATACATTTGAGTACAGAACTAACTCAAAAAACACAAGCCACCCTGGTGTAATCACAAAATCAATTGGCTGTATAACAGGAGGAAGAAAATTATGGCAAAAATTAGGAGGTGCAGCACCCAGCAGGATAAAAGCACTCTCATCAAACTAAACAAACAACTCAGAGGACAAATAAAGTCTACCAAAGCCAAATTTGAGGTAAGTTTGGCCTTTCAGGTCAAGGACAACCACAAAGCATTCTTTAGCTATGTCCACGACCTCAAAGGCAATATGCAATTGTGTGGAGAGATCATTGTAAATGGAGCCACCTATACTGAGCCAGAAAATATAGCAAACCTCCTGGCTGATAAATTCAGCTCCAACTTTACCCCTCTCTCCTCCTCAACCTTCCCTCAGGAAATATCAGCAAATATAACTTCCCCTACTATCACTAGGAAACAGGTCCTCAATGCTCTCTCTAAGACCAAGAACACTGCATCAGTGGGCCCAGGCAGTATCCTAGGATGCCTCCTAAATAGCATGAAACATGACCAATCAGGGCCTCTGGAATTACTATTTAATTGAAGCCTCCAAATAGGCTAAGTGCCTCATGAATGGAGAAAGGCAACAGTCATCCCTCTGCACAAAGGTGGGCCATCTACAGACCCTGGAAACTACAGACCCATAAGTCTCACTAGTCTTTTATGTAAAGCCATGGAAAGAAATATCATGGAGATGATCAATAGTGATATAGTAAACCTCCAGACTCTGGACCCAACCCAGTTTGGTTTTGTCAAGGGCAGATCATGCCTACTCAACCTTGTGGACTTCTTTGAGAAGGTCACCAAAGCAACGGATGAGGGCAAAATCATTCACATTGCCTACCATGACCTGGCCAAGGCATTTGACACAATACCCCACTCAGGCATTGTTGACAAACTCAAGAGGTTAGGTACAAACCTGTCTGTCACCCAGTGGATTACCAAGTGTCTCACAGACAGGACCCAGGAAGTTAGAATTAGTGAGTTCACATCTACAAAGAGGCCAGACACAAGTGGAGTCCCTCAGGGATCAGTCCTTGGACCACTCCTTTTGGGCATTTACTTCTCAGAAGTCAAGGCCAATGTCAGTGGTCTCTGGCTGACTAAATTTGCAGATGATTGCAAATTAGGAGCTGTCATTGAATCTCACACTGACACAAATATTCTCCAGGAGGGGCTGACACAGGCAAACAATTAGTGTCAGAGGCATGTATTAAAACTAAATGCTAAGAAATGCATAATAGCATCCTTTGGGAAGTCATTCATCCCTGGTACCTATCATATGGACAACACACCCCTTAGAGCTGACCCAGTAGTCAGGGACTTAGGGACACACATAGACAGTACTCTAGCCCTTGATCATCACATATATACAGTGGTGAGGAAATCATTCTATGTTGTGCAACTTATAAACAAAGGTATGGCATCTAAGTCCAAGGAAGTCATTGTTCCATTGTATTTGGCATTCATCATACCTATCATTGAGTACAGTGCCCCCTTTGGTATGTACCTAACCAAGCATATCCAACAACTGGAATGTCCACAGAGGTACCTCACTAAAAAAATACAGGATATAAGTAATATGTCCTATGCAGACTGCCTCAAGGCCCTATCCCTGTATTCTGTCTCCTAGAGGCTTTTGAGGGGAAATCTATGTCCGGCATACAGGACATTGTCAGACCCCACACTGATGGTCTTCCTGCATATCCACAAAACAAACAGCACCAGAATTACCCATTCTACAGACTTAAACCTTGCCTGTGATATCAATATTACCTGTTGGAGAGATAGGTATGTATCCCAGAGACTACCATGTCTATGGAACAGGCTCCCCATCCATGTGAAGCAGAGTTCCTCCCTAACCCAATTCAAGTGCAACTTGGGCAACTGGATGGGAAACCGGAAATTCATCCCTGGTTTGGCACCTATGTCTCTAATGGACAGAGGTAACCTGTAAATGTTTCATCTCCCAGGCCTATGCTTACACTTATCAAGGGTATCAGAGCTTGTCAGAGATTTGGGATGCATGGCTAGGCTTAAAAAGGCCCTTGTGGTTGTTAGCCTAGTAAACACCTGTGAACTCAGGACTCTTGTCATAGAGGATTCCATTATACAAGACACAGATGCCCTACTCCCCAGAGTGAACAGGGAGAAGATAATGGTTAGTTGCTTATCTGGAGTCAGGATTCATCATGTTTCATGCACACTGTCAAATTACTACACTTCAGGTACCAGTATGATTCTATCATAGTCTTCTTGGGCATTAATAACCTGAGACATACCTCCCTGGACTATATGAAGAGAGACATTATTGATCTCTCTGAATATGTGTCTCAGGCAGGTATTTGCTTAGCATTGAACAGCATTCTACCTTCACCAAGAATGATGCCACAGTATAAACAAAGATGATTGACTTCAATAATTGGCTTAGTTTCTGGTGTCTTTCCAGAGGGAAAAAACAATGTTGTTTTGCAAAGGATGGTCTGCACCTGCCTCCCCACAGGCTTCCAAATATTGACTAAAACTTTATCCACCCCTTAAAGCCTTTTTTAGGCAATGCCAAATTGACAAACCTACTGACATAGCAAGTAATGCCCAAAGAAACCTAAAGGTGTTACTGATCAACACTAGGAGCCTAAGCAAGAAATTCAACACCCTACAAGCTCTCCAGACCCTGGCAAATATAGCAATCTGTGCCATTACTGAGAGATGGTTTAAACCTGCAGAAAGTACTCTGGCAGTGCAAGGCTTCAGTGCCTTTCAATATTTAGACCATCATCTACACAGACAGAGACAAAACATGGAAGAGCCTCAATCTACATTAGCAACAAATATACCTCTAGGTTGGTTAAACAGACAATGCCCTGGAGTTTATCCACATGCAAATTGTCAGAGAGAAAAAGGTCCCATACTAGCAAGCTATAGCTCATGATCTATGCCCCAAGAATACTGTAACTTATACCTGGCCCTACTGAAGGCACTCACCATCCAACCAGATACCCTATTCATGAGAGACTTTAACTATCCCTCTATAGACTAGGAAACATACACTCCCTCAAACTTGCAGGCACTATGATTCCTGGACTTTATTAACACAAATACCCTTGACCAGATAGTGTGCACACCCGCCAGATGTTCAAACATACTGGTCCTTTTACTCACCAATATCAGAGAGTGCTGCACACCCCCTAGTGTCACTTCCTCACCGGTGAGGTTGGACCACAAAGCTGTCACCTTCAAAATAAAAAGCAACTCAATAACCCCAGCAAACCCTTTAACAGTTAGGAACTATTCTAAAGCAAACTACATCTATTAAGTGATAGTCTGTTAAAATTCAATGTACCTCCTAACTTCAAAGTCATGGCAACCTATGGGGAATTGTTCACAGAGACCCTGTACAACCATGTAAATGACTGTATAGAGGCTTCTGTACCTACTAAAAGTAAGCCCAAAACAAACTCTAAAAACAAACCACACTGGTGGAATCCTAACCTTAATGGGGTATATAACAAAAGGAAAAAAGTTGTGGCTAAAATCAGGAAGAGCAACTCCCATAAATGATAGGAGCTCACTAATTAAACTAAACAAGTAATTAAGAGGAGTAACTAGGTCCAGTAAGGCCAATTATGAAGTCAAGATAGCTCTTCAATGCTACAGAAAAACCACAAGGTCTTTTAAAACAATGTCCCTAACTTCAAAAGCAGCACACAGCATTGTGCCAAACTGGTGGTTAATGGTGCCATCTTCACTGAACAGAGTGATGTAGCGAATCTGTTGGCTGACAATTTCAGCTCAAACTTCACCCTCTTCTCCCCCTACCTCCCCCATGAAATACCTACTAGCATAATCCCCCCAACTATTAGCAGGGAGTAGGTCCTGGTGGCGCTTGCTAAAGCCAAAAACACAGCCTCAGTGGGCCCTGACAATATCTCAGGATGTTTCCCCTTTTAATTTCTCCAAATCTTTTGGGTTTCTAATATCATGACAGGAATGGACCCCATTCCTAAGTCAAAGTATAATTAAAGTTCATGAAATTAGTATTATTTCAGTCTTTGATGACAGCCAGAAGTGCTCTTTGCAGCACCCGCAATGTGCCCAGTAATGACTCCTTCTGCAATTCGTACAGTTGCATGTATCGGTAAAATATCTAAATACAATCATAGATTCTTTTTTATAAGACCCATTGCTCCTACTACTATTGGAATTGTCTGGGTTTCTTTCTTCCATATCACTCTCTTTTCTGCCTGCAAATACTGATATTTTATGACTTTGTGTCACCCTGTATGCAAGATACTGTAGTCACTGGGTGTAGCGATTTCAGTGATCCATGCTACTTTTGTCTTCTTTTCATGGACCACTGTATCTGATTTTCTCGCATCTATATTTTGATCTGTTGGTGATGGGTGATCCTGTGTGATGCAGACTTCATCATCTTCTATGATGCTTTGTGGCTCATGTTTTCAGTATTTTTCAGCTACTTCAGTATTATAACATTTGCACAATCCCAAGAGCAACAGTTTTGCCACATTATTATAGGTTCATAGGTTCATAGGTTCATACTAGGCTATCTGCCCTAGGGCATTTATAAGCCTAGCCAGAGTGTGTTTGGCTTTCGCCACCCATTTTAAATTAATTTTGCTATGCCCTTTTTGAGGTTAGTATACTGCACCTCTGTCTAACAGTGACACAGAAGTGATACCCGGGGTAAACCTACGATCTCCCATCCACTCATCAAGATTCCTCTTGAAGAGAGTCAATGAGGGACTCTGCCTAACCTGGACTGGGATTTTATTCCAGAGTGAAGGGAGCCTCTGGGTTATGAATCTGTCCCTCCAGCATGTCCTATTTATTTCAGTGCTGAGGTTCAAGTCTCTCGAGCGTAGCTCGATGGGATTTGGATTTTCTGAGGTGCAGCATGTCCATTAATTCGGGTTGGACATGGCTTTATCGTCAGGCACAGATCGCCTCTGAGCAGGCGGTATGCCACTGAGTAGAGCTGGAGTTTCTTTAACTGGGCAGCATATGGCATCTGTTTGAGCCCTATGATCCTCTTGGTGAGGTACTTTTGGGGTCTTTCCAGTTGCTGCAGGTGTCTGGTAAGGTACATCCCAAAGGGGCATTGTACTCAATTATGGGCCTGATGAGGGATGAGTAAAGAGGCACGATGACCTCCCTGATCTAGATGTGAATCCCTTCATGATTAGATGGGCTATATAAAATGTTTTTCTAACCACTTTGGCCACGTGGTTGTCAAATGAGAGATTGCTATCAACTTGGGTCCCCAGGTCCCTAATTATTTCTTCTGTACTTAATGGATTACCACCTATGTGGTAATTTGTGGGCACTGTTTTGCCAAAGGGGATGACTATACACATTTTGGTGTTTAGCTTGAGGCCATGGCTCTGGCACCAGTTGTCTGTTTCTATGAGGCCCTTTTGGAGGATGCTTGTGTCAGCTGGAGAGTCGATTATGGCGCCCAGTTTGCAGTCATCTGCAAACTTAGTCAGCCACAGTCCTTCCGTGTTGGCCTGTACCTCCAAGAAATATATACCGAACAAGAGAGGTCCCAGGACTGAGCCTTGGGGGACGCCACTTGTAACTGGTTTGGAGTCTGACATGGCTCCAGCAATTCTAACCATGTGGGTTCTGTCCTTGAGCCAGTTTGCATCCCATCTAGTGACATAGGGGTTTATATTTAAGCTGGTGAGCTTATCTATAATGCCCGAGTGGGGTATTGTATCGAAGGCTTTTGCGAGGTCCAGGTAGGCTGTGTGGACCACCTTCCCCTCGTCAATGGCCTTGGTGACTGTTTCAAAGAAATCAACCAGGTTTAAGAGGCAGGATCTGCCCTTAACAAAGCTGAACTGGGTAGCATCCAGTGTCTGTAGGTCCCATATATCTTTATTTATGAGGTCCATGATGATCCTTTCCATAGCTTTGCAGACCAAGCTAGTCAGGCTTATGGGGCGATAGTTTCCAGGATCCATTGAGGCACCACCTTTGTGGAGAGGGACCACTGTTGCTGCCACTCTTTGGGTACATATCCTGTAGTAAGGCTGAGATTGAACAGTAGTTTTATGTTTGGGTTTAGCTCTTCTTGGTGTTCATGTAGGACGCAGCCCAGGACACCGTCTGGTCCCATTGATGCTGTGTTTTTTGCTTTGGAGAGGGCAGCTTTTACCTGAGCATCTGAGATGTCAGGGGGGCAGCACTCTGCTGGGATAAATATTTGCCCTTTTGGTGAGGGGGGGGGAGTTTGCACTGAACCTGTCAGCTAGGATGTTGGCAATGCCTGTGGGTTCGGTGTATTTTTTGTCATTTTGGACTAATTTTGAGCATATCTGGGAATTCCCACCCAGGTTCCTAACATAACTAAAGAAAGCCTTGTGATTATCCTTAGTGTCCTGTGCAATTTTTCTCTCGAAGCTGGCCTTAGATGATTTTATGAGTGCCCGTAGTTTTTTGCTAATACTGATCAGGGATGCCTTCCTTTTTTGGGATTTTGCTCTATCATGTAGTAGCTTCCTCCTTCTATTGTATAGTTTGTTTATGGCTGGGGTCCACCAGACAGGACGTCTGTCTTTGGAGGATTGGGTCTTGGTTTTATTTGGAATTGCATGATCCATGCATTCCTGAAGGTGTTCTTAGAATGCATTTATAAATGATTCTGCGGTCTAGGCCATATTTTTCACAGGCCCGGGGGCTTTGAAGGATTCCACCTCGGTTTTGAGTTGTGTGAAATTGCCTTTCAGTATACAGTCCTTCTGCCATTAGTATGTCACACCTAGCAGCAAGATGTGCAACTGTTTCCAATTCTGTTTTACAAAACCTACATATGTCTGTTTCTCCCACATGTTCAATGGATTTTGTAAACCAACATGTGTGTAGTATCTTGGGCCGTGAATATTAACTTTTCAACTTTTGGTTTGAATTTGCCTCTCCCTAACCATTCCTGTGTTCGATCCTGATCAACATGAAGCTGTTCCAGGAGTTTTCAATACTTGCAACTATATTTATGCATTTTCCACATTTATTGCCTTCTTATCTGATCCTTCACCTTATATTCTTTCTTTTGTTTTTTGGCACATATTGTTGCTGCCTGATTTTTATCTACTTCTGGTTTGATTTCCATTCCTGCTTGACACCAATATGCTTCTGCTAGATTAAGTAGAGCAGTCATCTTAGATTTATTCTCCAAATGATTCAAAATTTTCACTATGTTTGGGTCTTGTGAGGTCAGCAGATATGTGCATTCCCATGATTGCAGGTCTGTACATGTAATCTATACATGTAATCAGTTTCAAAGAGGCCCATCCCTCCTTCGGAACGGGGAATATATAATCTTGCTATGCACTGATTTTCATAAATCATTTGGTGAGCATGAAGCGTCCTTCTTGTTTTCGTGTCTAATCTATCCAACATATTTTGGGGCCAATCAATTACTCCAAAACTGTAAGTTAGGACAGGAAGAGCAAATTGGTTTATAGCTTGAATTTTGCTCCTAGATGTCAATGCTGTTTTCAGGATTAATTTAAGTCTTCTAAAGTATTCATTACTAAGTTTCATTCACATTTGTTCATGTTTTATTGTTGATCCTTCATCAATTCCCAAATATTTACACACTCCCTCTTACTCAAGTTCTTTTATATCACATTCTTGTCCCAAACTGATGTTTTCTTGGTGCTGCAGTTTTCCTGCTTTAAAGGTTGCTTTTGCACATTTATCAAGACCAAATGACATTCTTACATCATCTGAAAAAGTTTTGACTACTTGCATTGTGCTTTCACTTCCTCATATGATGAGCTATACAGTTTTAAATCATCGGCAAAGAGAAGATGAGAAGTCTTTACACTTTGCTGTTTTCTAGGAGCCAAATTATAGCCATGGCCTAAGCTGTTAAGTAGACAGCTTAATGGGTTAAGGGCAAGACAGAATAGTAGCGGTGACAGTCACCCTGGAATATCCCCCTTTGAATTTTTATCCCTGGAATAATAACTTTTCCTTTATCATGGCTCAATTTAAAAGTGGTCTGCCTCTGTTTCATGGTCACTGTAATCTAGTTGATCAGTGCAGGGTGTATCTTATATATTTTTAGTACACTTTTATCCATGAATGTGAGATACTATCAGATGCTTTTTTGAAGTCAATCATGCCATACTTAGAGTCTTCCCCTTTTTACAGTTCTCCACTATGACTTTATTTAACAGCAAATTATCTTTTCTTCCGTATGACTTTCTTTTATTGCCCTTTTGTTCTATTGCCATAATTGATTTTCTTCTAAATGACTATAAACTTTGTTGGCATCGATTCCAGCATATAATTTATATGTCGTTGGAAGGCAAGTTATTGGTCTATAATTTTTAGGGTAGATTGGAGGTTCACTCTTAAGTAGGAGCATTGTTTTTCCTGTTGGACAGGTTGGTGTCTGTTCAGGGTGCGCATATAAATAGGTCTTACTCATGGCTAAATCTTTGTGCAAATATGTTAATACTTTTAACCAGAAGTTATGTATGTGCTGCATCTGGGCCTGGGGTTTTCCAATTAGAGGCTTTTCTTAACTCTGTTTCAATCTCTCTGGCTGTTACTTCATCCCATTTCATATCCTGTACCTTTAAACTTCCTATTCGTTCTTTTCCTTTTTTTACCCATTTAACGTCTTTGTTATGTTCCTCAGGATCTTCATAAATACTTCTCCAAAATATATCTATTTCTTCTTTTTTGGGGTGGTCTTTCAATTCCTTTTACGTTGTTCCCCAATTCTCTATAAAACTTTTTGGGACAATCAATAAATTGTTTATTTTATAGTTTTCCTTTATATTAATCTGCGTATCTTCTAAGTTTTTCCAGCTGTGCTGATATTTTTAGTTTATTTGCGATAGTGCATGATAGATCCTGATCTGTTCTACTACTGTGCATTGCTTTTATCACCTCTATTTTTCTGAGTATTCCTTCTTTTTAATTTCTCTGAGTCTTTTTTATTTCTAACACCATGATGGGAATGGACCCCATTCCTAAGTCAAAGTACGATTAAAGTTCATGAAATTAGTATTGTTTCAATCTTTGTCAGCCAGAAGTGCTCTTCACAGCACCTGCATTGTTCCCAGTAATGACTCGTTTTGCAGTTCATACAGGGTTACATGTATTGGTAACATATCTAAATACGACTGTAGATTCTTTTTTATAAGACCCATTGCTCCTTCAACTATTGGAACTGTCTGGTATCTTTCTTCCACATTGCTGTAATTTCTGCCTGTTAATCCTGATATTTTATAACTTTGTGTCTCTCTGTATGCAAGACACTGTAGTCACTGGCTGTGGCGATTTCAATGATCAATGCTACTTTTGTCTTCTTTCCATGGACCACTATATTCAGTTTTCTAGCATCTATCTTTTGAACTGTTGGTAATGGATGATCTCATGTGATGTAAACTTCATCATTTTCTGTGATGCTTTGTGGCTCATGTTTCCAGTGTTTTTCAGCCACTTCAATACCAAAATGTTTACACAATCCTCAGTGCAACAATCTTGCCACAATATTATGCCTTTCGGTATACAGTCCTTCTGCCATTAGTATATCACAACCAGCAACGAGGTGTGTAAGTGTTTCCAATTCAGTTTTACAAAACCTACAATTATCTGTTTCTCCCGCATGTTCAATGGACTTTGTAAACCAATGTGTATACAGACCATTATCTTGGGCCGCGAATATTAACCTTTCATCTCTTGGTTTGAATTTGCTTCTCCTTAACCATTCCTGTGTTCATTCCTGATCAACATGAGGTTCATCCAGAAGTTTTCTATACTTGCAACTATATTGATGTATTTTCCACATTTCTTGCCCTCTCATCCGGTCCTTCACCTTATATTCTTTCTTTTGTTTTTTGGCACATTCAGTTGCTGCCTGATTTTTATCTACTTTTGGTTTGATTTCCATTCCTGCTTGACACCAATATGCTTCTGCTAGATTAAGTAGAGAAGTCATCTTAGATTTATTCTTCTCATGTTCCAAAACTTTCACTACATTTAGGTCTTGTGAGGTCAGCAGATATGTGTGGAGTCCCAGAACTGCAAATCTATACATGTAATCAATTTCAAGGAGGCCCATCCATCCTTCGGAACATGGAATATAAAATCTTGGTATGCACTGATTTTTATAAATCATTTGATGAGCACGAAGCATCTTTCTTGTTTTCCTATCCAAACTATCCAACACATTTTGGGGCCAGTCAATCACTCCTAAACTGTATGTTATGACAGGAAGAGCAAATTGGTTTATAGCTTGGATTTTGTTCCAAGATGTCAACACTGTTTTGATGATTAATTTGAGTCTTCTAAAGTATTCCTTACTAAGTTTTATTTGCATTTGCACGTTTTATTGTTGATCCTTCATCAATTCCCAAATATTTATACACTCCTCCTTGCTCAAGTTCTTTTATATCACATTCTTGTCCCAAACTGATGTTTTCCTGGCAGTGTAGTTTTCCTGCTTTAAAGGTTGCTTTTGCACATTTATCAGGACCAAATGACATTCTTATATCATCTGAAAAAGTTTTGACAACTTGCAGTTATGCTTTTAGTTCCTCATCTGATGAGCTACACAGTTGTAAACCATTGACAAAGATAAGATAAGAAGTCTTTACACTTTGCTGTTTTCTAGGAGCCAAATTATAGCCATGGCCTAAGCTGTTAAGTAGATAGCTTAATGGGTTAAGGGCAAAGCAGAATACAGTGGTGACAGGTTCACCCTGGAATATCCCCCCGTTGAATTGTTATCCCTGGGATAATAATGTTTCCTTTATCATGACTTAATTACCAAGTGGTCTGTCACTGTTTCATGGTCACTGTAATGTAGACAATCAGTGTAGGGTGTATCTTATACATTTTTAAGTACTTTTTTATTCATGAATGTGGGATAATATCAAATGCTTTTTTGTAGTCAGTCCATGCCATACTTAGATTCTTCCCCTTTTTACAGTTCTCCATTATGACTTTATTTAACAACAAATGATCGTTTGTGCCATATGACTTTCTTTTATTGCCCTTTTGTTCTACTGTCATAATTGAGTTTTCTTCTAAATGACTATAAACTCTGTCTGCATCAATTCCCATGTATAGTTTATATGTCATCAGAAGGCAAGTTATTGGTCTATAATTTTTAGGGTAGCTTTCAGGTTCACTCTTAAGCAGGAGCATTGTTTTTCCTGTTGTTAGCCAGGTTGTTGTCTGTTTGAGGTGCACATATAAATAGTTCTTACTCATGGCTAAATCTTCGTGCAAAGATGCGGTTTTCCAATTAGAGGCTTTTCTTAACTTTGTTTAAATCTGTCTGGCTGTTACTTCATCCAGTTTCATATCCGGTACCTTTAAACTTCTTATTCTTTCTTTTACTTCTATCCATTTAGCATCTTTGTTATGTTCCACAGGATCTTCATAGATACTTCTCCAAAATGTGTCTGTTTCTTCTTTTTTTGATGGTCTTTCAATTCCTTTTACCTTTTTTCCCAGTTCTCTATAAAACTTTTTTGGGTCATCAATAAACTGCTTATTTTGTACCTTTCCATTATATTTTTCTATGTATCATCTAGGTTTTTCCGCCTGTGATGAGATTTTTAGTTTGTTATTTGCGATAGTGCATGATGGATCCTATTCTGTTGTAATACTGCACATTGCTTTTGTCACATCTATCTTCCTTAGTATTTTTATTAATCTGTTCCCTCTTCTATATTCCTCTAACAGTGGCACTACTTGTCTTAATTGCTTTATATTTTTCTCTGTTCAATACTTCCATTATGGAATTCGATTTCTCCCCTTCCTTTTCCTTACTACCCTGTGTTCTTGTGATAGAATTTTATCCGTTATTAGTTTAGCTGCACAGTATTATATCCTGTTTTATAAACGTTCCCTTGCTGTCCAGCTTCAAGTGAACGTTTATACTGGTTTCTTGTGGATGGCTCCAAAATATCTTCATAAAGCACCTGAGCAATTGCTTCCTGTTCCACTGGTTTCCCCTCAATTTAGATATCCATTGCTCTATCCTATTGTGGTACTTTCTGAATTAGATTTTCTACACTGAATCCTTCACTTCGCAGATACTCCATAACCTGAGTTTCTGTTTCTTTAATGTCTCCATTACTTATCTCCTTTTCCTCTTTGTCTTCTTATTTTTTGTATTGTAAAACTTTCCATGTCCTGATGCCTTTGCCTGTATTTCTCTTCAAATATCTTTGGTGCTGCTGTTTTTGTATTGGTTAGTTTTGCTTTCTTCTTTGCATAAATATTACACCTTATTAAATCTCTTTTTCTTTCCCATGTCCATATTTCTTCTTCAGATGTCTCAAGATCTTCCTGCTTCTTTTTACTTTGGGGACTCACTCCATCATGCTGTGATGTAACCTTTGTTAGACTTTCTGCACCAAATCCTTCACTTCACAAGCACTGCCTAACTTCAACTTCTATTTTATTTAACGTCTACTTTACTAATCTTCTTTTCTACAGTCCTTCTTTGTGATATTATCTTTTTATTGTGAAATTTTCCATACCTGGATGCCTTTCCCTGTATTTCTCTTTGCATATCTTTGTGGCTGTCTTCTTCATATTGATTAATTTGGCATTCTCCTTTGCATAAATATTGCACCATATGAAATCTCTCTCTTTCCCATGTCCATATTTCTTTTTACTACTTTTCAAAAATCTCTGAGTTTTGTTGTTTGTATTTTCACACTTCCTCAGATGCTTCTTTTTCCAAACAGATCAAAGTTTCTTGATCTATATACGTTTTTTCACAAATCTGTTGTATTAATGAACACACATTTTTATTTGAAGCTTCTGACAGTTTTTCTTTTTGAAGTATTTTTCTTTCCTCTAATTTCTCTCTTAATCATTTTGTATATTTTGTGTCTGGAAATTCTGGACTTTTTGTATTACAGTAACAATACATAATTTCTTTCTTATCTTCAATAGTCCACTTTATCTTCTCTATGGCACTTCTTTGGCCTCTCAGTTTTTGTGATTTTTGTGGACTACTACTTCCTTCTACAATGGGGGGGCATCCTCCCCCTGGGCCCGGCCTGGCCCCATCGTAGAAATGTTTCCATATTTTGAGGATTCTACACTGTCATCTTTTCCAGTCCTGGCACCAGTGTGCCTAACAGGATTGGGCACTTTTTATCCTGGGTCTTGTACACCCAGCTATCTTTTTTAATTTTTAACCTACTTCTGTCCATGATATATGCTATATAAATGCAGTCTATATATCAGTGCCATCTTGATGAGATTTTGTGAAAAACAGGGCCCACTTAGTGAAGGTACTCACTAAGACTTGAGGATGAATTCAATTTCAGCAATGCTACTCTCCTTTGCTTGCTGACTTATCATCTCTCCATTCAGACCCCTTCCTATATAGCTTGAAGCATGACCTATCAGGGCCACCTGAGTCAGTTTTTAACTATAGCCTCAAAACAGGCTTTGTACCACAAGAATGGAATGCAATCATTATCCCATTTCAAAAGGATGAACCATCAGCAGACCCCGGAAACTACAGACCCATTAGTCTTACTAGACTAATATGTAAAGCAATGGAATCAATTTTCATGGAAATGATCAACAAAGACATAGGTAATCTTCAGACACTCAACTCAACTTAGTTTGGCTTTTTCAAGGGAAGTGTCTGAAGGTCATGCCTACTAAGGGAGGGTGGCCTAATGTTTAGGGTGTTTGCCTTACAAACAGAAGGTGCAGGGTTTGAGTCTCCCAAGAGATAATTGGTTAGCCTTAAAATGGCTCGCAAGGGCAGTTAGCCTAGTACTAACCTATGAACCATGGTCACTGGATGAGAGTTGATGCAGATCATTTGGGATTTGATACAGCAATTTACATTGTCCATGCTGGTGTGAATGACCTGAGACGTACCTCCCTGGACTACATGAAAAGAGACATAGAGGAGCTCTCTGACCATGTAGCCCAGGCTGGTATGACCCTGACCTTGAGTAGCATCTTGCCCTCACCAAGAATGATGCCACAGTATAAAGACAAAATGATCAGTTTCAACAATTGGCTAAAGTATTGGTGTCATTCAAAGGGGATCCAGTGTCTGTCAGAATGGGATGACATGCTCGACAAGCCACGTTGCTTCGCTAGGGATGGCTTGCACCTGTCAGCCTTAGGCTTTCATATACTGGCCAAGGCTCTTGCCACCCCCATAGTGCCTTTTTTAGGCAAGGCTCAAACGACAAACACACCACAAACACACCTCCATAGACAACCCAAGGATAAAAAAACTAAAGGTAATGCTACTCAATGCCAGAAGTCTAAACCTCAAGATGCATGCACTCGAGGCTCTCCTCAGTATGGAGTAAATCAATGTCTGTGCAGTAACAGAAACCCTGGTTCAAGGCTCCTGAGAGCACCCCAGCACTGCCAGGTTATAACTCATACCATGCATTTCGGCCCCAAAACTCGGACCGAAGCACAAAAGGAGGGGGAGTATCTATATTCATCAAAGATACCTACACCTCCAGGTTAGTGGCACTGCACGAAGCATCAGAAACCATCCATGTGCAACTAACAGTGGGCAAAACTGCCTTTCAGTTTGTAGCCTGCTACAGAACACCCTCCCTATTACAGGAACCCCACTTGGCATTCCTGAGAACACTGGAGAATATGAAGGTCTCTCCAAACACTATGTTATTGGGTGACTTCAACTACCCAAACATTGACTGGGAAAACTACTCAAGCCCAAACACCCTTGCCCAATGGTTCCTTGAATTTATAAACTCTAACACAATGGAACAACTGGTCACTGCTCCCACAAGAGGGAACAACATATTGGACCTGGTCATCACCAACATGGGGACCCCTCATTGGTAAGATCAGACCATAAACAAATTTCCCTGGACATCCATATCCCATCCCCACCCCCAGCCAAGGAAATCACTGTAAAGAATTTCTCAAAAGCCAACTTTGCACTTCTCAAGACTGAGGTGGAATCCTTCAAAGCCCCTGGGCCAGAGGATAATACAGCCCAATCTGCAGAATCCTTTACAAATGCATTCTATGAGCACCTGCAGGAATGCATGGATCATGCTATCCCAAATAAAACCAAGACTCACTCCTCCAAAAACAGCAGACCGGTCTGGTGGACCCCGGCCATAAATAAACTATACAACAGAAGTAGGAATCTACTACATGAC
This sequence comes from Protopterus annectens, assembly GCF_019279795.1. Lineage (NCBI taxonomy): Eukaryota > Metazoa > Chordata > Ceratodontiformes > Protopteridae > Protopterus > Protopterus annectens. Next base: position 1,472,563,535 of record NC_056735.1, read on the forward strand.
AGAGCAAAATCCCAAAAAGGGAAGGCATCTCTGATCAGTATTAGCAAGAAACTTCAATCCCTCATAAAATCATCAAAGGCCAGTTTCAAAAGAAAAATTGCCCTAGACACTAAAGATAATCACAAGACCTTCTTTAGTTATGTCAGGAACATGGGCGGAAACTCCCAGATATGCTCTGAATTGTTGCATAACGGTACAAAATATACCAAATCTACAGACATAGCCAACATCCTGGCAGACAGATTCAGCGCAAACTTCTCCCCCCTTCCCCCCCAAAGGAGCAAATGCCTATCCCAACTGAATGTAACCTCCCTGATATTACAGATGCACAGGTGAAAGCTGCCCTCTCCAAAGCAAAAAACACAGCATCTATGGGACCGGACAGTGTCCCAGGCTGTGTCTTACATGAGCTCCAAGAAGAACTGAACCCTCACATTAAGTCACTGTTCAAACTTAGCCTTACTACAGGATATGTACCCAAAGAATGGCATACAGCTACAGTGGTCCCACTCCACAAAGGTGGTGCCACAACGGACCCCAGAAACTATCGCCCCATAAGCCTGACTAGTCTGGTCTGTAAAGCTACTGAGCATATTATCATGGAACTCATAAACAAAGACATTGGGAGCCTCCAGACACTGGACCCTACCCAATTCGTCTTTGTTAAGGGCAGATCTTGCCACTTAAACCTAGTTGATTTCTTTGAAACAGTTACCAAAGCCATAGATGAGGGCAAGGTAGTCCACACAGCCTACCTGGACCTCGCAAAAGCCTTTGACACAATACCCCACTCGGGCATCATAAATAAGCTTACCAGCTTAAATATCAACCCCTATATCACAAGATGGGTTGCAAACTGGCTCAGAGGTAGAACCCACATGGTCAGAATCGCAGGTGCCATGTCCAAATCCAAACCAGTTACAAGTTTTGCCCACAGGGCTTAGTTCTGTGACCTCTCTTGTTCGGTATATACTTCTCTAAGGTTCAGGCTAACACGGGGGGATTATGGCTGACAAAGTTTGCAGATGACTGCAAACTGGGGGCCATAATCGAATCTCCAGCTGACACAAGCATCCTCCAAAAGGGTCTCACAGAGATGGATGCTTGGTGCCAGAGCCACAGCCTCAAGCTAAATGCTAACAAGTGCATAGTCAACCCCTTTGGGAAAAACAAGGTGCCCACAAATTACCACATAGGTGGTAATCCATTAAGTACGGAAGAAGTAATTAGAGATTTGGGGACCAACGTAGATAGTAATCTCTCCTTTGATAATCATGTTGCCAAAGTGGTTAGAAAGACCTTCTATATAGCCCACATTATTATGAAAGGGTTCGCATCTAGATCAAGAGAGGTCATTGTGCCCCTCTACTCATCACTCATCAGGCCCATAATTGAATACAATGCCCCCTTTTGGGATGTACCTTACCCGATACCTGCAGCAACTGGAGAAGCCCCAAAAGTACCTCACCAACAGGATCATGGGCTACAAACAGATGTCCTATGCAGCTCGACTAAAGAAACTCCAGCTCTACTCAGTTGCTTACCACCTACTCAGAGGCGATCTATGCCTGACGTACAAAGCCATGTCAAACCCAGAATTAATGGACATGCTCCACCTCAAAAAATCCAAGTCCTTTAGAGCTACACGCTCCAGGGACCTAAACCTCAGCACAAAAATAAATAGGACATGCTGGAGGGACAGATTAATTTCCCAGAGGCTCCCCTCACTCTGGAATAGAATCCCAATTCATGTTAGACATAGCCCCTCGCTGACTCTCTTCAAGCGAAATCTGGGCACGTGGATGGGAAATCGCAAAATCATCCCTGGGATCTCTTCTGTGTCCCTGCTAGACAGAGGCACAGTAAACTAATCTTAAAAGGGTACCTTCTGTGACCTACTTTACAGAGGCAAAGTAGGCTAATCTAATAGGGAGGTGGAAGCCAAATACACTCTGGCTAGGCTTATAAATGCCCTAGGGCAGATAGCCTAGTATCTACCTATGAACCTATGAACCTATGGACATCTTTGAAAAGGACATCAAGACAATGAACATAACTTGCTGGATTGACAGTTGTCTCACAGACAGGACCCATGAAGCCAGGATAGGTGAGACCACCTCCACTAAGAGTACGGTCACCATTGGGGTACCTCTGGGCTCCATGGTGGGACCTCTCCTATTTTGCATCTACTTTTCAGTGGTAAAGGCTAAAGTCAAGGGCCTTTGGCTGCCCAAGTTCGCAGATGACTACAGATTGAAAGCTATCATAGCTCCCCCCATGACACAAACAAATGGCTGGTGTCAAAGTCATGCATTAAAACTCAATGCCAAGAAATCATTATTGTGCCTTTTGGGAAAACATACACCAAGGGCAAATACTCCATCGATAAGACATCTGTAAGAGTTGGCCTGGTAGTCAGGTATCTGGGAACATATGTAGACAGTAATCTGGCCTATGACCAACATGTGGCCAAAGTAGTAAGAAAATCATTCTATGTTGATCAACCTATAAGGATGGGCATGACATCCAGGTCCAAGGAAGTCATAGTGCCACTGGCCCTTATCAGACCCATCATTACATATAATGCTCCCTTTGGCATGCACCTGACCACACATATGCAACAGTTGGAATATCTACAAAGGTTCCTTACCAGGAGAATCCAGGGTACAAACCCATTGTCCTATGTGGATCGCCTTAAAGCCCTTTCTCTATACTCAGTCTTCTACAGGTTACAGGGAGGCTATCTATGCCTGACATAAAAGGCATTTTTGTATCCAACTCTATACCTTTTGCGCATCTACAAAATGAACAGCATCAGAACTGCTAGATCCAAGGATTTAACCTTTGCTTATGACATAAATAGGACATGTTGGCAAGACAGCTGTGTGTCTCAGAGGATCCCCATACTCTGGAATATGCTTCCCATCCATTTGAAGCAGAGTCCATCCCTAACCGTATTTAAACATGACCTTGACCAATGGATGGGTAATCAGAAATTCAATGCCCAAACTAACACCACCACATAACCTTTAGAAATTTTCTAACTAACACGCCCCCTCCTAATAAACACCCATGATACATAGGGACACAGTTGGGTTGGATTGCGTGGCTATGCCTTTAAAGGCCTTGGTGGTCATTAGCCTAGTATATACCTATTAATCTATTAATTCCCCAATCCCCACTGTACCTCAATCTCACACTTTTTTTCATCAGCTCTACCGCGTGTGCGTGTGTGTGTGTGTGTGTGTGTGTGTGTGTGTGTGTGTGTGTGTGTGTGTGTGTGTGTGTGTGTGTGTTTGAGTGTCTGTGTGTGTATGTGTTACATGTTCAAGGCTAAAGAAAATCGCAAGGCCTTCTACAGCTATGTCCATAACCTCAAAGGCAGCACATAGCAGTGTGCCAAACTGGTGGCCAATGATGCCACCTTCACTGAGCAGAGTGACATAGCAAATCTGCTGGCAGACAATTTCAGCTCAAAATCCACCCTCCTCTCCCCCCATCTCCCCCATGAAATAACTACTAGCATAAACCCTCCATCTTTTAGCAGGGAGAAGGTCCTGGTGGTGCTTGTTAAAGTCAAAAAACCCAGCCTCAGTGGGCCCTGACAATATCCCAGGATGCTTCCTATACAGCTTGAAGAATGATTGCATATATTTGTATGCGTGCGTGTTACATGCACATGTATATGTATGGAAGGTGGAAGAAAACCATAGCACAAAGATAAAACACAACAGGATACAGGGTAAACACGCAAACGCCACACAAACTGTGGACTTTTTTATTTGTAAAAATTAGACTTTTTTTTAGTTATGGATTCTGCAAACAATGACAAACAGTACTATAGTGCTGTGGAACATAAGCAAGAGGGCAATCATACTTGCCAGTTGTGTAATTAAGTCAACGTATTATTGCAAACAGTTTACATCATAACCCAACAAACAAAAATATATGCTATAAGCAGAAAATGTTAATTTCTCTCAAATTTTTTTCTGGGCAGCAAAGTGCTCCTGGACATAATAAAGAAACAGGACTGTAGAAAGCTGTTTACTTCAGGTTACTCATCCCCACATCAATGGCAGCATTTCTGATCCCAGAGATAAATCTAAATTTTCTGCCAGGGAAGTTCACCTTCCTTTCCTTTGAGCTAGATAATTCAAATGACCTGCAATACTTGTCACGGAACACTCTTTGTTTAATTCTTTTTGTTCTACAAAGAATATTTTTGAATGACAGAGCTTAATGTGTGAAGTAACTTGTGCTGCTGAAGATAAAAAGAAAAACATCATACTTAAGTGTCCTTGTTACCTTCAAGCCAAGCCAGCTATGGTTTACTCTATTAACTAATATATTAGTAAGACAGTCACTTCTACTACCTTTCAGCAACAATCTGCTTTATCAAAAGGAAATGAAAGTGCTCCATCCCATTATCAAAGTTCTCAATCTAACAGCCTGAAAAACATCAATAAATCACAGTCATTCTTTCACATCTGAGGTATTACCCATTTCAAACAAAAATAAACAGTCTTGTAGAACATCTAATCAGTCACTTTCCTTCTCATTTGCTGATGTTATCAAAAACTTTCCCAGATAAAAATGTAAATATCAAGCTTTATCCAGTAGCGGCTGGTGACTTCAAATCAAAGGGGGGGCTGCAGGAGACAATTGAATGGGTGGGGCCAATATGAAAGGGTGTGGCCATCTAGAAAGGGGCGTGGCTATGTTCAAAACCACAAAAACTGGGACTTGAATTAAATACGCTGCCCTGGGTGCCAAACCATCATTATGAGAGTCCAATCAAGACAAAATGATGTGTAGAAGAAAAAATATTTCAATGCATTGGCTACATGACAGATTACTTAATATCTAGATGGAAAGAAAAAGGTTGTGAAGCATTAAAAAATAAATTACTTTTTAAATACATTACTGGAATGCCAGTCAAAATCAAGTATAAAATACAAGCAGCACTCAACTCAAATTACTTCTCCTTGCACTGGAGTTCTAATTATAATTTATATTCAGGTTTATAAAAGTACCAAGTAACATGCTGAAAGTAGCAATCTCTATGATACCCCCACTTGTAAAAATGTTTCTTATCCAAAAAAGACCTGCTGCCTGACAACAACTATCTACTTGTTTCATGGGGAAAACATGATCAGAGTAAAAAATGAACAGCAAACAAGAAAAAAGCTCAAGATAAATTGCTTAAAGGATTACTGCACAGGTTATGGACCACACATGATAGATTGGCATTCTGTTTAGTTTACTGGTAAAGCCTGCAAAGATGACTGCAAGTCTCCAACAAATGTAGTGAGCTTCTGAAAATACTCTAATCCTGTCCTTTATTACAAATACTGTCATATGCATTTCAATACCTAAGGTTTATATGTTATCTAGTTATGTAAATATTCTCTGCGTGGCAACAACAAAAAGGTTTTCAGTGTTGGTAATTCTTTGACAGTATGGTTATTAAAGCTTACTTGCATCTTACAATCTCAGACAAGCTTGCCTGATGGTCATTAAAGCATTGCTACTTAAACACAGAACAACAGGCAGTGCAACAACATGCATTTTCTGAATAATAATAAGCATAAATCAACAGTATAAAATATGACAGAAAACCAGAACATTCTGAAAAATCAAGGACAGATGAAAAGCCACTGTAGTACTTGTGTCTACCTTGGATGGGGGGATACTCTGCACACTTACATTGCATGCCTTACTCCCTGCCTTGCTTGGACACATCCAGAGTCACTACATGGGGGAATGGGTTGCAACAAGCATGTCACAATTTGAAATGTCTCTGGCTGACGGTGATGGCCCTGACACATTTGTCATACCTCTCAACCTCAGAGCAAAAAATCTGGACAAAGCCATAAATTGAAGTGGGACAAAGGCCCCAAACTAAGGACAATTTTTAAATATTGCTCTTATAAACTTAGAAAGATAATAGAATAGTAGGTCTTGCATTAGTATGAATTTTCTGAAGGGTATGAAATCTGAAACTCAAATGTCTGTCATTATTTTCCAACTTTAATCTGTAATGATTTGCCACTAATTTGCCAGAAAACCACAATTTTATGAAAAACAGACCAAAAATGTGATGCAAAAATATAAAATAGCCACACAATACAGCTGGGAACCTGACAAAAAAGGGACACTTTTTAATATTAGTACTGTTAAGTTGATCAGCTGACAAAATAAGAGAATCTACATGCATTTCTGAAATAAAGGTAACCTATAACTCTGATCATTACAATTATTTCTTAAATTGCAAACCCCCTACATTTTCTTCCATAATTGCCATTTTGCAGAGGGATTATTAGGGCTAGAGCAACATTTTGAGCCAAAGTCTGGGACAGTTGAGAGGTTTGGACATGCCTAATTCTATAAAGTGATTTATTTGCGAGTACCTCTCAACCTCTTAACGCAGGAAATCTGGACAAGGCCAAATATATTGGGGGAACATACAGACAGTACTAAAAATTGCTGTTGTATAAACTTAGACAGTCGATAGAATAACAGGTCTTGCATTTTTCTGAAGGGTATGAAGTCTGAAACTCAACATCTGTCATTATTTAGTGACTTCATTCCTAAATGATTTGCCAGAAAACCACAAATTTTATGAGGAACAAACCAAAAATAAGAAGCAAAAATCTATTAATTCTGCGAAAATCTGAACAGTTAAGAGGTATATTTCAGCCGGGGCTGTATTTGAGTTTGCTGCCCTTCCCCCCCTCACAAAATCATAGTCGAATGGGGCTTCCCCCCTGCAGCCATTCCAATGTCCAATTACTTGTATATTTCACCCCATTTACCATAAACCACTGTAAAGTGCATACTGCTTTACTTCTACGATGATCTGGATTTCATTTAAAAGTTTTATTTTACAATTTACATCACAAACACTAATAGACATCTGCTAAACAAAGCAATGCAGTATCTCAATGAAAATAGATTTAGCATTAAAACTTCTCTGCCCTTGAAACTCACATTCATTCAAACAGCATTGAAACCCACATTCAAAGAAAATACATCTGGCCAGTGGCAGATAAAGATTAACTTTAGGCTGTTTTCAAATCATAGGCCCCTTGCACATGAAACATACATGTGTTCTTTGGTACACCTTCCTGATTGTATTAAATTATATTCCTTGTAAAATACAGTATAGTTGTTAGAGGGCATTTTAAATTTATTGTTTTGAATAATTTTCCAGTAAACAATGAAACAAAATGCATGCACCAATAATGACAAAACTGCCCAATTCAGAACATTTCCATCATAAAAGTCTACTCAAACTTCTACAATCCACCAGTATCAGTAAATATGCACAATCTCTGCAGAAGTAAAAATCATCTAAATAATTCCACATTAACGAGATCTGTAACTAATGAAGAGGTTGCTGCTAGCAACATTTTTATATTTTATTGTTTCATCTATAAATAAAGTGTCTGTTGCCCTTGAGGAATAAATTGCCATGTTACATTAAAAAATGATAAGCTAGTAATATTGCAATAGGGAATGGATGGCAAACTGATAACAGGTTGATAGTTACTGGGTATCTCCACCAAAGAGGACATTCTCAGGACTGCAGCATCCACCCCCTTTAAAAGTACAACACAATACAGTATCAGCAATGCATCTACATACTATGGGAGTAGAACCCACAGCCTTCTGCATTGAAAGCAAGTGCACTACCTGTTGTGCTATTAATAATGCAAGCAGACACAGCATAAGCAACACTAAACTTCTCTTCCCCTGAAGCTCTTAGATCCTTGTACAATCCACTCGACATTCAACTGTATCTCTCAAATTTGCAGCACATGAGCACAAGAAATCTGGAAAAAGCCAACATTTATTGGGGGGGACAAAAGCCCAAAAACCAGGGACACATTTTAAACATTGCTTATATAACCTTGGAAAGTTGCTAGAATAAAATGCTGTGCTACCACTATGCATTTCACTGCTAAGTCTTGAACCCAGGACCCTCTGCACTATAGTCAGAGCAACATACCACTATGCCAAATCAACTGTTTCTTGAAAGGCAGGAAGACTGAAACTTAAATGGCTATCATTTAGTGAATTCAGTTCTCACCATAGCTCTCAACCTCTTAGCACAAAAAACCTGCACAAAGTCAATAATGGTGGAATACAGCCCCAAAAATAGGGACAAATTTCAAATATTTATCTTATAAACTTAGACAATTGCTATAATAAAATGTTTTGTGTTACCATGTACTTTCTGAAGAATATGAAGTCTGAAATTCAAATGTCTGAAAATCCAGAAAACCACAGATTTTTATGAGGACCAGAACAGAACAAAAATATGAGGCAAAAATCTGAATGCTTTTCACAAGTGGTGGTGGGTAGTGAATTCAGGTTCTTGCTGCCTGCACCCAAGGTTGAGGGTTTTAACCTGAGTTACTCTCTCTAGCTACCAGTTATAGTTAACTGGGGCATTTCACACACACACACACACACACACACACACACACACACACACACACACACACACACACACACACACACACACACACACACACACACACCACTAAAGCAAATACCTGGAGATCACTCTGTCCCAAGTCTTCATTCAAAGCAGCAGTCCTGTTTAGTTTCCTCCATAAGCCTCATTCAAAGCGTTTCCCAAGCTCATGTTCTCAGTGCCAGAATGCTGAGCATGCATGCAAGTGCTACCTCTTTGCATTCTGAGACTGCACGGACTGCAGACCTTGCAGTCCAATCCCCTTCCAGTCTATGTGGTTGTAACTGCATAGACTTCTGAGGCATCTGTAAGACTGCTGCCTTCTTCCGAATCCAGACTGGTTAAACAGCAGTCTGTATTCGAGTTTCCACGCATGCATGCGTGAGTTCGGGGATTTTTTTTATTTTGGTTTTTCAGCTTGGGGGGGCGGGCTGTAGTCCTGCAGTCCAATAGCATGAGCTGCCACTGGCTTTATCTAATTCACTCAGTGCTCATAATCTTGTAATGTCCTGCTGGTCCTTTAAATAATCTAAACCTGAGCCAAATTCTATATGCAGTAGATCCATTTATAAATCCTCATAACAGACCAAAGACATTTTTTATTTATTTATTGACATTTATTTATTAGGAAAGTGTGAATGAGCAGTGTCCTTTTTTCAGTGGAGGCCCAGGGAGAGAAAACATAGAATTTAATGCAGTAAGTTGGGAGAAAATACTAAATTATACTAAGCAAAACAAATCAACCACAAAGGGTAAAGTGCCTCGAGCAAAATGTAGTTTCAAAATCCAAATAACCTTTTCTTGAGGCACAACATGACAATAAGAAGCTTGACCTTTTATTAAACACACTGAACTAAAGAACAAAAACAATAAAACATCCAGTAAGTGCTTTCACATTCTCTTGAATGCTTCATCAGACTGTTAAAAAAGCTAAGCCATTTCTACATTTAAATACCTTTGCTGTTACTTCATCAACCAATCATTCTGTTCCTTACTTGATGACATCAGTGCTTAATTGAGTAAAACATTTAAAAAAATTGCTGGCTGAAATTCATGTTCAAAACCTCTGTGATTCTTTATTAAAAACAAATATTTCATTTATAATAGATGCTTCAACCTCATGCAGCTTAAAAATATATATACATATCTCAGACTATATGTTCCACTATTTAAAAAAAATGTGCTTATGTATAAATAATATAAAAAATATATACCAAATATATATGTTGTTTATTAATAGATTCATGAGCCATCCTGAAAAACGCTAGACTAATAGCTTATAAACAATGTTAATGCTTGTTGTCCTTTGCTATCAAGAACGGTTTCATGGACACCCTATCATTCAAACCAGATAGTCTATCTGCTTGTAGCCTCATGATCCACCTTGTCTCTCTTTGTTCAGTGTAGTTTCTATGATCACCTAGCCTAATGTTCTTATATACAAACTCAATCACAGTAAATTTAAAACCATGTGTACTCCCTTCATTTATAACATGTCTAGCTAGGGCATTGCTGTCATCTTCCTGTTTATAGCATAGACATGTTCTCTAACTCTTAAACATATAGTTTGAGATATGTATATATGTTTTTAAGCTGCATGAGGTTGAAGCATCTATTATAAATTAAATATTTGTTTTTAATAAAGAATCACAGAGGTTTTGAACATGAATTTCAGCCAGCAATTTTTTAGTTAAATGTTTTAATCAATTAAGCACTGATGTCATCAAGTAAGGAACAGAATGATTGGTTGATGAAGTAACAGCAAAGGTATTTAAATGTAGAAATGGCTTAGCTTTTTTAACAGTCTGATGAAACATTCAAGAGAATGTGAAAGCGCTTACTGGATGTTTTATTGATTTTGTTCTTTAGTTCAGTGTGTTTAATAAAAGGTCAAGCTTCTTTCTTATTGTCGTGTTGTGCCTCAAGAAAAGGTTATTTGGATTTTGAAACTACATTTTGCTCGAGGCACTTTACCCTTTGTGGTTGATTTGTTTTGCTTAACTCCATTTTTATCATTGAAGCAAGGGACATGATGGAAGTGACCAGTGAAAAGGACATGGTGAATTCAGCTTTTTCTTTTAATGACACTGTGACTGATACCAATGAAACTTTGTTTAAGAAACTGTTATTAGCTGACAGTAATCCTTTACTGAAATTATCAAGGATTGATTTAACAAGTAATGAGAGGGGAACCAGAGATATTGACAGAAATATTAATGTTATACAACTAACGAGAAAAATAGAACAAACTCTAGAGAAACTGAAATATACACAATGGCAACGTAGGCATATGGAAGCCTGCATTAATTTTAAAGTAGTTCCATGTGGTTTACATATACTTAAGATGCCGAATTTCGGTAACACTTACCCTGAACTTCTTAGTAAATGGCAACAACTCAATCTTGAGACCAGCTGTGGCTATATGAAATTACTAGTAGGGCAGTACATGTCAATAGAAAAAGACTTAATGTTTGAACTTACTAGATTACGTGAAGAATTGGCTGGTTTTATGGCACAGGGAGAGATGAGTGATTTTTTGGCAAGCGCTAGTGCTAATGCCTCATAACTTGAGAATAAAGTGATGCAGGGAAAGAAAAAGAAACTTGAAAGGGACTTCCTCAATTTCCAGTGGGGGAATGTGTTTGCTTGGCCTCGCGAACCAATGAGAGGGAGAGGCAATAATCAGCAACAAACGGCCCACCAATCCGTAGATGGAAGAAGAGACACATCAATTCCGATAGCTCAACCAATCAGGGAGCCTGATATGTCGAACAAGAAGGGAGTAGAGCCGCCCACCAGGAAGGAAGTGATGACGAACAATAATACCACATGTAACAATGATGTGATGGATATCCATAGAGAACCACCAGCTTTAGCGAGAACGAGTAATGTAAGAATTCTGAATCAAGATGTATGCAGGAAAGAAACAAATGTTGTTAGTGCATCTCCTACTACTTCTACAGAGGTTTTTTTTCTTATTTCCCCTTACCCATACGGCTGAACATGAAAACGCCATGGTCACCATTACAGGGATCCAAGAAACGCAAATTTCCTGAAGAGAGACTGGAGTTTCAGAAAAAAGTGCTGAAACCTGTAAGTCAGACTTAGTTATTAACATTTCTAGTTATCGTTTAACATCATCAGAAAGAAGTCTTTTAAACAGAGGCTTATCTTTTATTCCAGCGAAAGATGTTGACGTTACTGATATGCTAATTGATTTAAAAATGTTTACTAGAAATATAAATCTTAAAATGTTATATGGAGACAACATATGTGAGAATGTTAACAGAATTTTCAAAAAGCCATCAACTTTTATTCCTCAGATACACCCTTTAGTAGAGTCATTTGAGAAAGCATATGTGAGAGACCTATTGAAGTTATATGATAATAAAGAAGCTAAAGTCAAACGTGATTTTTATAATCTGAATAGCGATGAACAACAAGCCTTAAAGAACTTACAGGAAAACAAGGAGATTGTCATTCAAAATGTGACAAAGGGGGTGCAGTAGTAGTATTAGATACTGAGATGTATAAATCCAAGATTCAGATTCTTTTGAATGATAGTGAGACATACAAGAATATTGATGGTGTGAAGCTTAACAAAGTTATTAATGGAGTACATAATGAACTATATGACTTGTTATGTGCAGTGATAGATTCAGATCTTTGTAAATATTTTTTAATAGAGAAACCAACTATACCAACTTTTAGGGGATTACCTAAAGTCCATAAGAACATTGAAAGTCCACCCTTGAGACCTATAGTTTCGAGAAAGGGATGGTTAACAGAAACAATATCTATATATTTGGAGAAACAACTAAGAAGCATAGTGGAACAAACTCCTACAGTAGTAAGGGACACACAACAATTTCTGGAAAGCCTTACAGACTATATACCTAATGATATAGCGACAGAATACATGGTGACTTTGGATGTAACATCATTATTTACATCTATTCCTAATGATACAGGAGTGGACTACATGAGGCTGTTCTTGATTGAGAAAGATATGCCAAGAGAACGAATAATAAGATGTGCTTTACTAATGGATTTGGTTTTAAAAAATAATATTTGCATTTGAAAACCAATATTTTATCCAACAGAAAGGAGTGGCAATGGGCACTCCCTGTCTTCATCATAAACATAGTTATGGCATATTGGGAATACACCTATATTATACGTAATCCATATTATGAGACGAATATATTATTATATAAAAGGTTTGTTGATGATGTTTATTTAATATGGAAAGGTGATGAGCAGACACTAAAAGAGTTCATTAAATATATAAATGGCACCACAAGTTTCCTGTCTTTTACAGGGAAATGGTCACTACACAAAATTGAATTTTTGGATGTCATACTACTGAAAGAAGGCAACACTGTACAAACACAGTTATTCAGAAAAGAATGTAGAAGAAATTCTTTGCTACATCGCACTAGCATACACCCCCCACATATCTATTGCAGTATAGTAAAGGGTCAAGCACTTAGGGTCTCTAGACTCACCACAGATGAGACTAGGTTTCAGGGAACCATAGAGACCTTATCTAATAAATTCAAAGAGAGAGGGTATACGTCAGAAGAAAGAAGGAGTTTGCATCAGGAAGAGGTTGTTGATAGGAGAGTAAGTGGAAAACCCTATATATACAGAGGAAGACTGATAGATCATCAAAATGAAAGAAGAGCCTTGTTTAGGCCACAACAGCCAGTAATACCGTATACAAATAATAATAAGAAGATCAGGGAGATCTTCCACAGAAACTGGAATATTCTCACAATAGATGATGATATACAGCGACTTGTGGGTGATAAACCTAGATTTACTTACAAAAATACAAAATCACTCAAACGATTATTATGTTATGAGAGAAATAATAAATTGGTGTTAACATCTGATAGAAAAGGGACCTATGCTTGTAGGACATGTAACCATTGCAGTTACATGTCTAATAGCAATAGTTTTGTGCATCCTGACAGTGGAAGACCGTATAATTTTTCAATTTATGCAGACTGCAAGTCACGGGATTTGATATACCTAGCGGTCTTCACAAAATGTAATCATTTTTATGTAGGAAAGACAAAAAGGACCCTTTGAGAAAGAGTTAGAGAACATGTCTATGCTGTAAACAGGGAAGAAGACAGCAATACCCTAGCTAGACATGTTATAAATGAAGGGAGTACACATGGTTTTAAATTTACTGTGATTGAGTTTGTATATAAGAACATTAGGCTAGGTGATCATAGAAACTACACTGAACAAAGAGAGACAAGGTGGATCATGAGGCTATAAGCAGATAGACTATCTGGTTTGAATGATAGGGTGTCCATGAAACTGTTCTTGATAGCAAAGGACAACAAGCATTAACATTGTTTATAAGCTACTAGTCTAGCATTTTTCAGGATGGCTCATGAATCTATTAATAAACAACATATATATTTGGTATATTTTTTTATATTATTTATACATAAGCACATTTTTTTTTTAATAGTGGAACATATAGTTTGAGATATGTATATATGTTTTTAAGCTGCATGAGGTTGAAGCATCTATTATAAATTAAATATTTGTTTTTAATAAAGAATCACAGAGGTTTTGAACATGAATTTCAGCCAGTAATTTTTTAGTTAAATGTTTTAATCAATTAAGCACTGATGTCATCAAGTAAGGATCAAGAATGATAGGTTGATGAAGTAACAGCAAAGGTATTTAAATGTAGAAATGGCTTAGCTTTTTTAACAGTCTGATGAAGCATTCAAGAGAACGTGAAAGCGCTTACTGGATGTTTTATTGTTTTTGTTCTTTAGTTCAGTGTGTTTAATAAAACGTCAAGCTTTTTATTGTCGTGTTGTGCCTCAAGAAAAGGTTATTTGGATTTTGAAACTAAATTATACTAGCCCAATTACTGCCTTAAGTACCTTCTTTATCAGTCTGGAGTCTTTATAAAACAATGTTTAATACTTAAGCTATTAAGACTGAAATAATCCTTTTTTCCATGCTTAACTCCTTATATTAAGAATTTCTTAAAACAAAGCGATGCTGCACGGAAACTTCTGGAAAACAGATCATTCAAGCAATAATAACCAACGTGCATTCCACACTTCATATCAACAAGCATATATTGCTACCAATACCATGTAAACTACTTATAAAACCAAACAAAAATACAACTTGCTTTGCAGCACCTAAACAATTTTGGAAGACACTGAACTTAGTGATAAACTGCCTGAAACTGCTGATAATCACAACAACCTAACCAGTGTGACTCATGGGGCAACCCTGCACTGATGCTTCAGGAGGTATCTCTGAAGCTGGCTGTTCTTGTCAGGGAAATTGGCCAGAAGTAAAGAATGTCTTGGTATTTGGAGGTAGACTATCTAAGAGCTGCAGCATCTAAGATTTTCTTCCCCCCAAATTATTGGCTCAACATTTAGATTTGAAGAGAACAAGGCATAGTTTCATGCAAAGCTAAACTGTGTTGGAAATCTAAGGGTATCTCAGGCTGTGGTAGTCAAGGCAAAATTATTGGTGAAGTCAGTGAGAAACAATGGGCGATAGAGAATGTTCTGTCTCATTTCAAAGGAGCAGTGTTTTATTTGAGATTTTTTCTTATACCCAGAACTGAAGACAGGTAGAAGCCCATCTGAGATCTGTCTTATTTAAGAAATTCATAATGGTATCTTTCAGTCCTTCCCCCTTTCCTATCTCAAAAAGCATGTGTGAAAGCTCTGGATATGAAATATGCTTATTACCAAATACTAGGTGCTGCGGTAGCGTTGTTGCCTCACAGTAAGACGCTGACCGGTTCGACTCTCAGCTAGAGCGTCTTCTGCGTGGAGACATGCGTGAATGGGCGTACCTTCATTGAAGGTTGTGCGTTAGGGCTGGCAACTCAGCACGTAAAAATCAACTGCCAATCATTAGCGGACCGAAGTTCCGCTGTGGCGACCCCTAACCGGGAAAAGCCAAATGACACAACAACAACCAAATACTAGGTTTCAAGCCCACAGTAAATGTCTGAGGTTCTCCAGTTCAAGGTACTCCTTTTTGGATTAGTGACAGCAGCCCAGATGGTAACCATTTGAAATGTCAGAACCTGCTAGAGTGAGTCCTGAAATGTAGAGACTGAATTGCAGAAGGATTGAACTTATATATACTATACCATTTCCTTTTCTCTAAGGTACAGTGGTATATGTAAGTTATAAGGGGTGCAGGACGTTTTAAGGGGAAGAGTAATTTTCAAGATTCACTGTTCTCTGGGTTCTTGGGCAGCTACGGTGGTGCAGCGGTTAGCGTTGTCACCTCACAGCAAGAGGTTCCCTGGTTCAATCCTTGGCTGGGGTGCCTTCTGTGCATAGTCTGCATGTCCTCCTTGTGGTTGTGTGGGTTTCCTCCGGGTGCTCTGGTTTCCTCCTACATCCCAAAGACATGCTGTAGGTGGATTGGATACTCTAAATTGGCCCTAGGTGTGAGTGCATGTGTGTGTGTGTGCCTTCTGTGGAAGGTTGGGCACTGGGCTGGCAACTCGACACTGTAGAAACTCCACTGCCAATCATGAGTGGACAGGTGATCCACTGTGGCGACCCCTAACCGGGAAAAGCCAAAAAGAAGAAGAAGCTGTTCTCTGGGTTCTTGTTCTTTTTATTTTTATTTATTTATTTATTTTTTTTGTCTTTTTGCCACCTGACATTTTGAGTGCTGACATTTCAATAGGGAGCCCTACTCAAATACTTGCTAAGTGTCTAGTTACTGCAAGGACATCATTGAGGTTCAGAAGCATCCTTATTTTCCTTACTGTGATGACTAGCTAACAGCTCAAACTCAGGTTTGGCTTTTGGGAAACCTGGCAGTTGTGATTCTTTTTTATTTTGACTCATTTAGATTAACTTTCAGAGACAAGAAGCAGAACATGATTTCATCCAAGTCAATAGTGTTTTAGGGGATTTATTAGTCTCTGATAAGCAGATGATGTTTGTTAGAAAGGACATCTTTAGAGAGTATTAGCATTCTTTCACTGAATAGTTATCCTAAAATGTTGTCAGTCAAGGACTTCATGAGAATTCTGGGACATGTGTTGGTGAAGATTCTCATAACAAAGAATGCAAGGTTTCACATGGAAAAAAATCACAGTGGTATCTTGGGAAGTGGTGGGATTAAGAGCCGGATCAATTTCATAAATCTTGCTCTCTGGTTTCTTTTGTGATCAAGGAGATTCAGTGGCGACTTGCTGATTTCAGGAGATTGAATGAACTCTTCAGGAATCAGATATTTTAGATCTGGGTTTGGAAGCTCATTTGGAGTCTCTTTCAGTGTGGAGTATGTGGTCTGCAGAGCAGTCAATGTCTTAACTAAATCTGAAAAAGCTGTTACCATTGCCACTGAAAGTGAGAGCCTTCCAGAAAGTCTAAGAAAGGAAATTCTTCAAGTGACGTTGGATCGTGCCACAATTATGTGGCATGTGAATAAATAAGTAAGCACATGTTTACCAGCCATGTGGATGTGACATGTTGCCTAGGGACAGACAATGCCTCCTGGGGAGAGGTTGTTGATAGCATATCTTCCAGATGGGTACATTTGAATGTGCGTTGGACACCTTGAGCTGATTTATGGTGATGAACTACCAGTGGTGTCCCAGTCCTGATTTTTTCATTTTTTTTATTCTTCAAAAAGGATTTATTCACATAAAAAATAATTTGCAAAAGTTTTGGATTAGCGATCAAGATATTTTACTCAGGGAGTGGTCAAGGCACCTCACTTCCTGTTTGTATTCTGTTCCTTTCATCCATGAGTCTTGGATAAAGATGAGGAAAGTAATGGTTCACTTGTCTAATAGTTCCACATAGTTAAGGCAACCTTGGTTCTCTCGTTACTAGAATTCTAAAAGGAATTCCTGCTCTTGCCTCTCAGATAAAATTTGAACAAATAAAAAGAAAAGGTCCTCCAACCTTCTGTTCGCAGTCTGCATTTGACAACATGGTTGCTAAGTTCTAGACTTTCATGTGCATTATTTTGTCAAAAAGCATCATAAAACTTTTACAAGAATGTAGAAAACAACATTGTAAAAGATAATACTCATCAGAGTTGAAGAAGGTTTTTTAAAGGTGTTGGAAGGAATTGTTAGAGGAGAATTAAGTCGATATATTGAAATGATTGATAGAAATGATGGGCAGAAATGTGTTTTATTCATCTGTTAAGGTACACACTGTTCTCTTTATCAGCATACTTGCCTTGGCACCCCCTTTTTAGCTTCCCTTCCTATGGTTAAGCTGTTTTTGAGACCTGTTCTACTTCTCAAACCTCCCACAGTATTGATAATTCTTGAGTAGGATATGAACTTTGTCTGGTTAAGATTGCCCAAATTTCCTTTTGAGCTCCATAGTCAGTTTCCCTTAAGTTCATTACATCAGCTACAAGAATGTTATAGTTATAGGCATTGTTCCCCCTCCTTATATGGTGTTTCTCAATAGTAAGATAGTATCCTTCTTTCCAAAAGTTAAGTCTTAGAGCATCTCATGTCAAAATATTCAGCTTTCTGCTATTATGTTCCATTTTAGTATTCCAGAGAGTGGCTTTTGGATTTCCATTGGACTAAAGCTATCAGGAAGCCTGATTAGCTGTTCATTTAATTCCACGGAGCACTTTGGGATTTCTTATGGGAAAATGGAGAAGCAGATTATTTCCAAATGTCTAGCCAGAGTTATTGCCTTTTTATGATGAGGGCAGGCAGCCCTTGTAAGGCCCTTTAAGTGCACATTCCACTAGTGAAGCTGAGCTTTTAACAGTACTCTTCAGAGAGTCTTCATCAAGGATATTTATGTGGCAGGTCTATTTTCATTCTCTGGAAAAAAATAGAAGTTAGTATGCCTAAAGCTAGTGGAACATTTGTCAGAGTAGTCCTTCAGTGGATTCTAGGGAGTGCATCTGTCCAAATATAGATTTATGAAGTGCTATTCTAACCAAAAGTTATGTGTTGAAGGCACTGGAGTGGATGACATGATTTTGTACATTTGTGAAGTGTACTTAACATAAGAGTATATATCAGTGCCATAGTAAGTTGAGGCAAATAGGGTGCCAACACTGGTCACAACTTGTAGGAGACACCAAAATGTTAAAGTAAAAGCAATCTAACACTTTACAAGTTGTAATGTGTCAATTGTGATTGGTTATAGACATATTGTTAACTGTCAATCGGTTTGTTTGTTTATTTAAGGATGTTCTACCTTTAATAACAGATGAGTGTGTGAGTTTATAAGCTGCCTAAAATGATCATGATCTCATACTGACAGTTTGCAAACTATCAAACTATTTTAAAAAGCAACAACAAGTTATAAGTTGCTAGATTAATAAGTACGCTTTTTATAAACCTTCAGTGCTGTCATGTTGCATTAACATGCTTTTTATAGGCTTTCTCTGCAGTCAATAATGACACAGAGAAAGTTTATAAAACATGTTTATTAATGAGGTAGCCTAATAACTTACTACCTTAAAAGGGTTGAGGCTTACAAGCTGCCATTAAGTGATCCTGATTGCTTATAGATAGTGGGAAAGAGGGCACCAAATGGATATATTTCTCAGGATTCAACTCTGGTAGATATCCAAATCCACATCCTGCCAATCCAAGGTAGTCATTTGCCTAATGTCTCTGAGATTTTCAAGAATACATACAGTTATACGTTGACTTTTATATGTTGAGTTTGATTTCTAGTTTGGATGTAATAATGAGTTATGACTTACTGAGTATTGTGTGGATGGGAGAACATGTTTCAGCTTCTCTTGTGCCTTGTCAAGTGACTAGTATATAACCTGTCATCATAGATGTGGAATACAGTTCTTAGTGTTATTCATTTGTGTGGGGGCCTTTTTATTTGTAGGATGATAGTGACTGAGAAAGACAGCCTTTTTACAGTCATCCAGATGATGGCTGATTTGCTGATTTGGGGTCATGGATGTTTCTGTGATTTCTGTTGTGCAGGTATAAGTTATGATCCCTATGGGAGCCTCAGCTATACAGAACTGATGGAACTAGTCCCTCTTCTCAGTCCTGAACTGTAAGGAGAAATGTGTGACCCAGATGCATGTTTGAACGTATGAGAGCCCAACAGTACCACCTAGAAATGACATACCCAAAATATGAGTCAGAGAGATAGGAATGGATTTGGATAGCTGTTGGTGTGGTGAGTGCCTTACAAAAGCTGTGGTATCTATGGTGCTTATCATGGTTATGCAGACTATAGCCACAGCTGTTGCTGTTCCACTAGAAAGAAAAGCAAACTTCAGTAAGTTCTTAAGGTTGTTTACTGTCTCTCTTATGTAAAGTATAAACTGGCCAGGAAGAGAAAACACTAATTTCCATCTCCTCTAGTTCCTTTCTTCCTTAATTGCTGATACTAATTCATCCTGCTAAAGATATTCATGTGTGTTGTACTGCCTGCTACAAATCCAAAGAGTAGAGTTCCACCTCCTAACCACTTTAATTTCTTTAGTTCATGATATTTTCAGACCACCTAGCAGATAGATGTTCCACTCATGAAGTAGGAAAATGCCTCTCAGTTGTTAACAGTTCTGACATGGATTGTTCCTGTTCTTTATCCAGTGTACCACAGAGGGATACAATGATGTTTACTTATGTTTTAGTATCACTTTTGGTAACTGGATGTATCTAGCTTGGCATTTGGCTTTTCATACATAAAACCAGGGAGAAAAGTTCCAAGAAAACAGTGCATTTAAACATGCAAGTAGAGTATTACATTTGCATTTAAATGTATCCTAGTTTCTGTTTGTCGCATATTATTAAAACAGATTCAGTAAATATCCCAAACTGCATAACAAAGTCTTCCATACATATTTCCATTTGTGCCTTTTCTTAGTTTCCCTGTTCACATATATATTGTAAATTTTTCAAATTATCTAAGCAACCCTATCTTGGTTTGTAATTTATTGATCTTTACTGTTAAAAAGAAGTGTGATTGTGAGCAAAATTGAACAGAAGCTACTGCACATGACATAAAGGAATTACAGCTTTTGTCTGACTTTCAGAACTTGTATGCTCAGAGCAGCAGCTTTACTGTACTTAATTTAGTATTTAGTTGCGTATTGCTTGTGTGATTTTTCTCATAAAAGTTGATTTAAGTTCTCTTTGAATTTTATGGTCATTAATTTTGATAATTTTTTTATTCGTTTGAAGCTGAATATGAATTCCTTAAATGAGTATGCCTTTAATGATTTGCTAAAGCACAAATATATTGTACAGTGTAATCAGTGCTATGCATATTTTAAGGTAACACCTGATAATACTGGTGATCTGTGTTCCTCGTGGCAAAAATTGGATCATTTGCTTACCATTATTAGATGTAAATCTAGATTTACTGATTATGATTGCACTTGTGCAATTGGCATGGCTTGGAGAACTGTTGTTACATATATTAATGATTGGACTGGTGATATAAATAATGTCAGGTAAACAGCAAATAGAACACATTTAGCAAATGTTGTGTCTATTGTCTGTAAAGATCATTCAACCTTATGCAACAAGACAATGCCTCTGATAACTTTGGAATTCTAGATTAAAGTATTCAGCAATCTGAGGATTCAGAGTGTTTAGAAGGAAACAAATAAATGAAAGTAAGTAAGACGTTCGCAACAAATAACAAAGCAGAAAAAGAAACTGATAAATGTCTGTAAAGTGAAGAGAATACATGCTAAAAAGGACACTGTTTGTTACATAACACACAGATTACAGGGAATGATATCATTTTTCTGTCAGAAAACCTTCAATCTACAGAAAAGGCATAATTTTTCCAAAAGATAAGGTAGAAAAAGAGGCAATGGGCAAGTGAAACGGAAGAAATCAAAATTTAATGTAGAAGGATTGAAGAACGTTGCTGTAGGAAAAAAGAAGAGAAAGACAGATGCTGACTACATGGCTCAGGGTGTGAGTGTACAAAGGCACCTGGATAAGAATTGTATGCTTGTAAATTTAATACACAATGAAAACATTGGGATTAATAAGACTAATGGTGATGAAGATTATTACTTTGTAACAATTGATAGAGCAGATATCATGGTCAGAAAAGATATTCTTGTAATTGGAGATTCAGTTATTAGAGGAAGTGATACTTAGATTTGCAGAGAAGACAGTGGGCACTGAATAGTGTTATGCTTGCCAGGAGCAAAAATCGAAGATGTGAGACAAGTCTTGGAACACCTTAATGTAAGGAAGTACAGATCTGTTTTTATACATGTTGGTACAAATTATCTCGTCTACAAGGACTCTTTGACTGTTAGTAGGGAACTTACAGCCCTCTTAGATAGTATAGCTTGTACTGGTTTTAGGATGTATTTTTCGCAAATCGCATATAGAACAGATAGTCAGGTCACCGTGAATGCAAAGATTTTTTGGGTAAATACTTACATGGAAAAACTGTCCCATTTAAAAAAATGGAAATGTGTACAGTATCCAAGCCTACTTTCAAGCAGACGTGTTCAGACAGGATGGCATGCATTTGTCAAGATCAGGGAAGAGAATTTTGCGGCAGATATTTTGCAATATTTGACAAACACTAGGCAGGATTTTTGCCAGGCTGAAAAATGAACAGTTCATAGATATAAATATTTGATGCATCTCTGATGGTTGCTAATGCTAGGAGCATTAATAATAATATATTTTTTTTATTTTGGAAAAATTGCTACATTCCCACAAAATTGATGTTGTTGTTTGTGAAACACTGTTAAAGAACAGTTACTGGAAACCAATTACATCAGGTTATAAATGTTTTTACTGTAACAGACATTCTAACAAAAAATCAGGTGGAGGTGTTATGATAGAGATTAAAGATCGTTATGTGACATGTGATTATTACATGTCCAGTGATAACACCAATACTGTAGATTGTGTAACTGTGACAATAAAAACAACCGTGGAACATAAAACAATTGTTGGAGTGTATAGACCACCAAAGTCAAGTGCTAATGACCGAGAGGAATTCATACGTTTCTTGCATGAAACACAGGAAGGAAGAATGATATTAGCTGGGGACTTAAATTTACCAGAAATATACTAGAATAATATTGATTCAACAACATTAGTAAGGAAATTATTCACAATGCTTGTTCAGAAACAACAATTGCTTCAGATTGAAAAAAAAACTAAAGAAATTACTGCTACTTCAAGTTTTGTTTTATCACCGTTGATGTGCAGTGATTATGGGGTTATTAAGGTTAATTTATGGCTAGATAATTCTACCAATCTGAAATCTAAACCAATGCGCAGAAGATTGTTTCACTTCATATAATCTGTAAGTAATCACTATGTAAAGCTAACTGGACTGATATTTTCAGGTGAAAAACTACAGATAGAATGTCGGAAGTTTTGAAAGAGAAATTGTTTGAGTGCAAAAACATAATAAAATGTTTAATATCAGGATCTAGACATACAACATCAGGGGGATATATTTCCATAAGAACAAGATACCAACTTAAGGTGAGAGACAAAAAAAAACATAAGAAATGGAAGAGAGGTCAAACTACAACTCTGAAAACTGACATAAACAACCTGGACAAACAAATTATGCTTAGTGTGAGGCAAGATGAAGAAAATTTTGAAAAAAATGTATATAAAGATATTGAGCATAATAGGAAACCTTTTTCTATATAAATAAGATGTGGAAGGAGTAAAGATATACACACTGATAAACTATGTGTAGATTCTAAAATTTATTCTCAGACACAACAAGTTATAGATATATTTGCAAAATATTATGCAAAACAGTTTGGGTCCACAAAGAGTGTGATAAATTGTCCTAGAGACATCCAGGTTACCTAAGATACTGGAATCAAATTAGATTATATTGAAAAAGAACTATGCAAACTGCATCCAAACAAAGCAGAGTTTATAATAATGACTGAGAACACTTCAGTAAGAACTTACAGTATCATTAGGTACCAAGGGAGAGTAGTATTGCTGAAATTGAATTCATCCTCAAGTCTTGGTCAGCACCTTCACAAGATGGACCCTGTTTTTCACAAAATCTGACCAAGATGACACTGATATATAGACTGTATTTTATATAACATATATCATGGACAGAAGTAGGTCAAAAATTAAAAAAAAGATAGCTGCAAGACCCAGGATAAAAAAGTGAGCAATCCTGGTAGGCACACTGGTGCCAGGACTGGAAAAAATGACAGTGTAGAATCTTCAAGATATGGAAACATTCCTACAATGGGGCCAGGCCAGGCCCAGGGGGAAGATGGCCCCCTTGTTGTAGGAGGAAGTAGCACTCCACAAAAATCACAAAAATTGATAGGCCAAAGAAGAGTCATGAAGATGATAGAGTGGACTATTGAGGATAAGAAAGAAATTATGTATTGTTACTATTATGCAGAAAGCCCAGAATTTCCAGACACTAGATATACAAAAGATTAAAAGAGAAATTAGAGGAAAGAAAAATGCTTCCACAAGAAAAGCTGTCAGAATCTTCAAATATAAATGTGTGTTCATTAATACAACAGATTTGTGAAAATATTGTATAGACCAAGAAACTTTGATCTGTTAAAAGAAGCATCTGAAGAAGTGCTAAAATTTAAACAAAACCTAGAGATTTTTGAAAAGTATAAAAAGAAATATGGACATGGGGAAGGAAGAGATTAATCAATACAAAAAGGCAGCCCCAAAGATATTCAAAGAGAAATACAGGCAAAGGCATCACGATATGGAAAAATTCACAATAAAATAATTATATCGAAAGAGGGAATGTAGAAGAAGATTAGTAAGGAAGAAGTTAAAAGAATAGAAGTTGACATTATGGAATGTCTACGAAGTGAAGGATTTGGTGTAGAAGGTCTAACACTGGTTACATCACAGCATGATGGAACAAGTCCCCAAAGTAAGGATCAACAGGAAAATCAGGAGACATCTGAAGAAGAAATATGGACATGAGAAAGAAAAAGAGATTTAATATGGTGTAATATTTATGCAAAGGAGATAGCAAAACTAATCAGTATAAAAACAGCCACACCAATGATATTTGAAGAGAAATGCAGGCAAAGGAGTCCGGACATGGAAAACTTTATAATACAAATATAAGAAGACAAAGAGGAAAAGTAGAAAAGAAGATTAGTAATGGATTAGTTAAAGAAATAGAAACTGAGGTTATGGAGTACCTGTGAACTGAAGGATTCAGTATAGAAAATCTAATTCAGAAAGTACCAAAGCAGGATAGAGCAATAGACATCCAAATTAAGGAGAAATCAGTGGAACAGGAAGCATCTGGTCAGTTGCCATATGAAAATACTTTGGAGTCTTCCACAGGAAACCAGTATAAACATTCACTTGAAGCTGGACAGCAAGGGAAGGAACAGGAAAATGTGGCAACTCTGATGCAGTCAATGTTGAGGAGTGACAGGCCAGTGAGTTGCCATATGACAGAGCAACAGATGACACAGGATGAAATTGAAGAGTATGTGCCATAGGAAGATGCTACAGAACTTTCTACAGAATGCCTGCAGAAAATGAAGAACAAAAACTGTGCCCTCAGTTTAGAAGAAAATGAGCTATGAGGAGACTTGCTTGATTTAATAGAGAAAGATAGACATATTAAGATCAATGAAAGAAATAGACTGTAGAAGTGCAATAAAACTCAAAAGTGAGAAGTTTGATAAAACAAATGGACACAATAATTAAGACTGTGTATAGAGATCCATGTGATATAATAGAAGTAAGGATATATTACTGTGCAGCTAAATTAATAACAGATAAAATTCTACCACAAGAACACATGATAGTAAGGGAGAGGAAGGAGAGAAATTGAATACCATCATGGAAGTATCAAATAGAGAAAACTATAAAGTAATTAAGACAAGAAGTGTCACTGTTAGAACAGAATAGAAAAGGGAACAGATTAACAAAAATACTCGGAAAGATAGATGTGATAAAAGCAATGCGCAGTATTATAATGGATCAGGATTTATCATGCACTATCACAAATAATAAACTAAAAATATCAGCACAAGCAGAAAAACTTAGAAGATACACAGATAAATATAAAGAAAAGGTATAAAATAAGCAATTTATTGATGACCCAAAAAAGAGTTATAGAGAACTGGGAAACAAGGTAAAAGGAAATGAAAGACCACCAAAAAAAGAAGAAATAGATACATTCTGAAGAAGTATTTATGAAGCTTCTGTGCAAACATAACAAAGATGCTAAATGGATAGAAGAAGTAAAAAAAAGAATAAGAAGTTCAAAGGTACGGGATATGAAATGGGATGAAGTAACAGCCAGAGAGATTGAAACAAAGTTAAGAAAAGCCTTTAACTGGAAAAATACAGGCCCAGATGCAGCACCTAACTTCTGGTTAAAAGTATTAACATCTTTGCACGAAGATTTAGCCATGAGTAAGAACTATCTATATTCACACCCTGAACAGACACCAACCTGGCTAACAACAGGAAAACCTATGGTCCTACTTAAGAGCGAATCTGCACGCTAAACTAAAACTTATAGACCAATAACTTGCCTTCTAATGACATATAAACTATACACTGGAATTGACGCTGACAGAGTTTACAGTCATTTAGAAGAAAACTCAATTATAGCAATAGAACAGAAGGGCGATGAAAGAAAGTCATATGGAACAAAGGATCATTTGTTGTTAAAGTCATAGTGGAGAACTGTAAAAAAGGGGAAGAATCTATGTATGGCATGGATTGACTACATAAAAGCATTTGACAGTATCCCACATTTATGGATAAAAGAATGCTTAAAAATGTGTAAGAAACATCCTACACTGATAAATTACTTCACAGTGACCATGAAACAGTGGCAAACTGCTTTGCAGTTAAGCCATGATAAAGGACAAATTATTATTCCAGGGATAAACATTCAAAGGGGGATATTCCAGGGTGACTCTCTGTTACAGTTGCTCTTTTGCCTTGCCCTTAACCCATTAAGCTGTCTGCTCAACAGATTAGGTCATGACTATAATTTGGCTCCCAAAAAACAACAAATTGTAAAGACTTCTCATATTCTCTTTGTTGATGATTTAAAAGTGCATAGCTCATTAGATGAGGAACTGAAAGCACAACTGCAAGTCGTCAAAACTTTTTCAGATGATGTAACAATGTCATTTGGTCTTGATAAATGTACAAAAGCAACCTTTAAAGCAGGAAAGTTGCAGCACCAAGAAAACATCAGTTTGGGACAAGAATTTGATATAAAGGAACTTGAGCAAGAGGGAGTGTATGAATATTTGGGAATTGATGAAGGAACAACAATAAAACATAAACAAATCCAAATAAAACTTAGTAAGGAATATTTTAGAAAACAAATTAATCCTGAAAACAGTGTCGACATCTAGGAATAAAATTCAAACTATAAACCAATTTCCTGTTTTTGTCTTAACTTACAGTTTTGGAATGACTGATTGGCCCCAAAAGGTGTTGGATAGATTAGACAGGAAAACAAGAAGGATGCAACAGGTCTTATAAAAAAGAATATACAGTAGTATCTAGATATGTTACTAACACATGTAATGCCGTTTGAATTGCAGAAGAAGTTATTACTGGGCACATTGTGGGTGCTGCAAAGAACACTTCTGGCTGACATCAAATATTGAAACAATACTAATTTCATGAACTTTAATCATACTTTGACTTAGGAGTGGGGTCTATTCCCATCATGGTATTAGAAACCCAAAAGATTCGGAGAAATTAAAAAAGGGAGATACCATTATATCTGTTATTTACTAGGTCATATAAATATGGGGAGTTTCCTCAAGATTGGACACATGCTCTTATTAAACTTGTCTTTAAGGAAAGGAGTAGGGCAAACCCAGAGTAATACAGACCATTAAGTCTACTTTCATGTTGTGGAAAAATAATGGAGAAGGTAATACTGGATAAATTATTGTTAAAACTGGATAGGTTGGGACCATATACCAACATGCATGTGTTGAAAGCAGATCTATTACCACATGCAATAATGATGATGTATAACAATATAATAACAACTATGCATGCAAAATTGCCCTGTGTTATAGTTTATATAGAGTTAACTTCAGCATTTGACAGGGTCTTACACAAGTCACTGATCAATAAATTAAAACAACTAGGTATTAATGTACTCTTGATAAGGTGGATAGCTGCATGGCTTACAAATATGACATGGCAAATATACAGCAATTGGACAGGTGAAATTCTTGGTTACAGTCAGGGTGTCCCACAGGATTCTGTCCTAGGCTCTTATTTGTTTAGATTGTATCTTTCAGTCCTAATGTTTTCATCTGAGATGTTCTACAGTCTATATGCAGATGACCTACAACCTGGGTAAACTGATTACATGTTTTTACAGATAAGGCATGCCTGCAAAAGAACTTGACTAAATTGACCATTTGGGCACAGGAGAATAATATACTGATAAATACATCAAAAACTAAGCATGTGTGATTTGGGAGACATAAATTGAAAGGTGAATATTTAATACAGCACACAGCGACTGAAACTATAGATTCGGTTAAAGACCTGAGTATATGGGTGGATCCAGTTTGAGGTTTTCTAATTATATCAACCCAATGGTTAATGATAGTTATAGAACTATAGGTTGTATAAAAAGATTTATAAAATCTAGGAAATAAGAAATGATGAAGTCACTGCTTGTTAGCTATATTAGACCCAAACTTGATTATGGAAAAATAATATGGAGACCTTGTAAGAAAACAAGCATGAGTAAACTGGAGTCCAACAGAAATATACCTAGGGCATCCATGGATGTAAAAATTTAAGTTATTATGAAAGACTAAAATATCTGTACTTGTAGAGTGTCTCTTACAGATATTTAAAATGAGATCTTGTTCTGGTATATACATCTTTAAAAGGCAACTAGCTCTGGGAATGTTTGAGGTAATCAAAAAATAATAAGAGAATCATCAGATAACGTATGTAGAAGAGCCTATATGAATGAGAAGCGTACTAATTGGTTCACTGAAAAAGCAGTTGATGCATGGAACAGGCTACCAAATTGCATTAAAGAAAGTGCTAGTTTAGATATTAAGAACAGCCTGGACACTTATTATGGGAGCTAGTGGTGTTTGGTGTATTGGCAGGCTGGAAGGGCATTAATGCCTGTGGTTGAAATATTTGTATGTATGTATGTAAATTATCACCAATACCTTTGTAGGATGTCTGAGTTATTTTTCTTGTCATAGATTCCCTAGGTTTGGCTTTCACTCTTTCTCTTGCCTAAGTGGGTATGCAAAAATCTTTTGCACTGTAGAGTTATCATCACTGCCCTCAGATTTTATCTTAGTTTTAGTGGTCCATGATCCAGTATAGTTATTGGATGGATGTCAATACTTTCAATTAAATGTACGATCCTGTGAAATATAATTTATATCCAGTTTAACCCAGTTGTATCTTGGGGAACAGTACATAAATTATGTTTGAACTTCTACTACTGTATTCACAACTTTCATGCCAAATATTCTTATTTATTTCTTCAGAAATATATCCCTTTTTGTTATATTTCTCCTTCTAACCACCCCCATAGACCCTTACTATTGCAATTCATGTTCCAGTCCCCAGCCATATATAACATTCCCCATTGAAAGCCTACTGTTTCTCTCAGCATTGTCCTAAGCTCCATGGCAGTGTTTTTTGGTGTAATATAAATACACGCCACTAATATATTTAATGCATGAAAGTACTAAGGTTACTGGGAAGGCAACTATTTACATAACTGTTTACTTCCCATTGTTTCAAACTTCATTTCTTACTTTCCCTTTTATTTTCACTGAATTGCTTACCAATTTACCTTTTAAAGTTAATTACACTGTACCTTGTAGAGTTCACTCTGAACCCACTGTTTAGACCTTTCATTATTAATTGCCTCCACCTGCAGGCTGCATGTCTTCATCCCAAACCAGGT
The DNA here is from genome assembly GCF_019279795.1 of Protopterus annectens. NCBI lineage: Eukaryota > Metazoa > Chordata > Ceratodontiformes > Protopteridae > Protopterus > Protopterus annectens. The sequence goes on from NC_056735.1 coordinate 1,472,592,938, forward strand.
ACTGATGAAAAAATCAGCTAGTTGCATTGCATATGCAAGAAAGAATGGCAATTTTTATGTTTTTATTATTTTCTCTTAATTTTTTATGCTTAGCCTTCCAAGCATAAAAATTAAGAGAAAACAATGAAAACATTAAAATTGTAGTTCTTTCTTGCATGTGCAATGCAACTAGCTGATTTTACAAAAAAAGATAATATAAAATGTTAGAGATGTGAATCAACACTCGATGGTGATTGGTTGCATATGATTATGCATATGATTATAAATTGTAAAATAGTAACATCTTTTTGGACAGATTTTAGATACTTTTGTACAGCATTGTGGACTGATAACTGCACTATTAAATCAAAAGGTGCTTCAACAAAGTATTAGTTTGAGTGTGCACACATGCAACCAGCTTATTGTACATTTTTTATTTTTTATATTTTTCCCCAAACAGATTTGTTTGTTTTTCAATTGATTTGTACCGGTTATAGGTGACATTAAAATTGGGAAGGTTTTGAAATGATTTATTGTGGTCTCATTTTCCTATATTACAAAAAACTATCATTTTAACAGGGGTGTGTATACTTTTTTAAACCATTAAAAAATAAAGATTTATAATAAAATAAATGAATTTTTTTTTAAGGGATTAGATTTTTCCCAGAAATTAGGGACCTTCAATCCGGTGGTAAAACTTTTTCTTTTTTAGAGTTTGGGTTTGAGAAAGTATTTTTTGGTCTTTTTTTGGCATGTAGGATTTTGGTCTTAAAGTTAAAGGAAAACGTTGCTTAGTAATGACCTTTTAAGGATTTTCCCCCATTTATCTATACAAATTGTGCTAAGGAAAAAAACTTCTTCCCCTTTTTTTTAAGTAAATTTTTCATGTTAAACCCCCCTTATTTAGGGGTGGGGTTTTTTTTAAGGTGAAGATGAAGAAATTGGGGGATAATTTAATAAGTAGGTTTAGCAAAAGGTTTTATTCTCCCAAAGTAACCCAAATGTTTCTAAGTTTTTGCTTTTTGGGGGTTTGTTTTTATGTTTTCCCCTTTAGAAAAGTTTATACTCCAGTATGGTAATTGAGTGTAGACTTCCCTTAAATTCCAATTCTAAACTAAAACCCCTTTCCTTATTCTTTTACTTCAAGTGTTGTTAGCATTGGCCTTTAATTTTGTCCCCAAATTTTGTAAAAGATTCTCTTAAGTTTTTGCTTGCAAATTCGGTTCCGCTTTTGTAAAAATTTAGGAAAAACCGATTTGGGTTTTGCCATGAATAAAGTAACAGGACAAATTTTTGGTTACCCCCTTAAAAAAAATGGAATTTGCCCGTATTATGTCTTTAAATTATTTTAAGTGAAACCAAAGGAGCCTGGGGGTGAAATTTCAATAGGAACTAGCTAAAAGTAATCCTCAAGAAATTTTCCCAAAGGGGGGTTTTAGTCAATAAAAAATGGAAAATAATTATTTTTTTCCCAATTTTTTACCTTTGTCAGGTTTTCCCCCTTCATGGTCTGGTGAAGTAAAAGGTTTGAAGTTCTTTTCCCCAAATTAAAATTTTTAAAATGAATGTACAATTTGGGGGGGATGTAATCCCCCACTAAGTATATTTCAGTTGCATGAATTTACCCAATTTTGGTTTCACTGGTTTTAAAATTAAAAAAAAAAAATGTTAAGTTTGGGATTTCCCCCAAATTACGTGAATGGTTTTCAATTTTTGTGATTGGTTATAGACATATTGTTAACTGTCAATCGGTTTGTTTGTTTATTTAAGGATGTTCTACCTTTAATAACAGATGAGTGTGTGAGTTTATAAGCTGCCTAAAATGATCATGATCTCATACTGACAGTTTGCAAACTATCAAACTATTTTAAAAAGCAACAACAAGTTATAAGTTGCTAGATTAATAAGTACGCTTTTTATAAACCTTCAGTGCTGTCATGTTGCATTAACATGCTTTTTATAGGCTTTCTCTGCAGTCAATAATGACACAGAGAAAGTTTATAAAACATGTTTATTAATGAGGTAGCCTAATAACTTACTACCTTAAAAGGGTTGAGGCTTACAAGCTGCCATTAAGTGATCCTGATTGCTTATAGATAGTGGGAAAGAGGGCACCAAATGGATATATTTCTCAGGATTCAACTCTGGTAGATATCCAAATCCACATCCTGCCAATCCAAGGTAGTCATTTGCCTAATGTCTCTGAGATTTTCAAGAATACATACAGTTATCACGTTGACTTTTATATGTTGAGTTTGATTTCTAGTTTGGATGTAATAATGAGTTATGACTTACTGAGTATTGTGTGGATGGGAGAACATGTTTCAGCTTCTCTTGTGCCTTGTCAAGTGACTAGTATATAACCTGTCATCATAGATGTGGAATACAGTTCTTAGTGTTATTCATTTGTGTGGGGCCTTTATTTGTAGGATGATAGTGACTGAGAAAGACAGCCTTTTTACAGTCATCCAGATGATGGCTGATTTGCTGATTTGGGGTCATGGATGTTTCTGTGATTTCTGTTGTGCAGGTATAAGTTATGATCCCTATGGGAGCCTCAGCTATACAGAACTGATGGAACTAGTCCCTCTTCTCAGTCCTGAACTGTAAGGAGAAATGTGTGACCCAGATGCATGTTTGAACGTATGAGAGCCCAACAGTACCACCTAGAAATGACATACCCAAAATATGAGTCAGAGAGATAGGAATGGATTTGGATAGCTGTTGGTGTGGTGAGTGCCTTACAAAGCTGTGGTATCTATGGTGCTTATCATGGTTATGCAGACTATAGCCACAGCTGTTGCTGTTCCACTAGAAAGAAAAGCAAACTTCAGTAAGTTCTTAAGGTTGTTTACTGTCTCTCTTATGTAAAGTATAAACTGGCCAGGAAGAGAAAACACTAATTTCCATCTCCTCTAGTTCCTTTCTTCCTTAATTGCTGATACTAATTCATCCTGCTAAAGATATTCATGTGTGTTGTACTGCCTGCTACAAATCCAAAGAGTAGAGTTCCACCTCCTAACCACTTTAATTTCTTTAGTTCATGATATTTTCAGACCACCTAGCAGATAGATGTTCCACTCATGAAGTAGGAAAATGCCTCTCAGTTGTTAACAGTTCTGACATGGATTGTTCCTGTTCTTTATCCAGTGTACCACAGAGGGATACAATGATGTTTACTTATGTTTTAGTATCACTTTTGGTAACTGGATGTATCTAGCTTGGCATTTGGCTTTTCATACATAAAACCAGGGAGAAAAGTTCCAAGAAAACAGTGCATTTAAACATGCAAGTAGAGTATTACATTTGCATTTAAATGTATCCTAGTTTCTGTTTGTCGCATATTATTAAAACAGATTCAGTAAATATCCCAAACTGCATAACAAAGTCTTCCATACATATTTCCATTTGTGCCTTTTCTTAGTTTCCCTGTTCACATATATATTGTAAATTTTTCAAATTATCTAAGCAACCCTATCTTGGTTTGTAATTTATTGATCTTTACTGTTAAAAAGAAGTGTGATTGTGAGCAAAATTGAACAGAAGCTACTGCACATGACATAAAGGAATTACAGCTTTTGTCTGACTTTCAGAACTTGTATGCTCAGAGCAGCAGCTTTACTGTACTTAATTTAGTATTTAGTTGCATATTGCTTGTGTGATTTTTCTCATAAAAGTTGATTTAAGTTCTCTTTGAATTTTATGGTCATTAATTTTGATAATTTTTTTATTCGTTTGAAGCTGAATATGAATTCCTTAAATGAGTATGCCTTTAATGATTTGCTAAAGCACAAATATATTGTACAGTGTAATCAGTGCTATGCATATTTTAAGGTAACACCTGATAATACTGGTGATCTGTGTTCCTCGTGGCAAAAATTGGATCATTTGCTTACCATTATTAGATGTAAATCTAGATTTACTGATTATGATTGCACTTGTGCAATTGGCATGGCTTGGAGAACTGTTGTTACATATATTAATGATTGGACTGGTGATATAAATAATGTCAGGTAAACAGCAAATAGAACACATTTAGCAAATGTTGTGTCTATTGTCTGTAAAGATCATTCAACCTTATGCAACAAGACAATGCCTCTGATAACTTTGGAATTCTAGATTAAAGTATTCAGCAATCTGAGGATTCAGAGTGTTTAGAAGGAAACAAATAAAGGAAAGAAAGGAAGACGTTCGCAACAAATAACAAAGCAGAAAAAGAAACTGATAAATGTCTGTAAAGTGAAGAGAATACATGCTAAAAAGGACACTGTTTGTTACATAACACACAGATTACAGGGAATGATATCATTTTTCTGTCAGAAAACCTTCAATCTACAGAAAAAGGCATAATTTTTCCAAAAGATAAGGTAGAAAAAAGAGGCAATGGGCAAGTGAAACGGAAGAAATCAAAATTTAATGTAGAAGGATTGAAGAACGTTGCTGTAGGAAAAAAGAAGAGAAAGACAGATGCTGACTACATGGCTCAGGGTGTGAGTGTACAAAGGCACCTGGATAAGAATTGTATGCTTGTAAATTTAATACACAATGAAAACATTGGGATTAATAAGACTAATGGTGATGAAGATTATTACTTTGTAACAATTGATAGAGCAGATATCATGGTCAGAAAAGATATTCTTGTAATTGGAGATTCAGTTATTAGAGGAAGTGATACTTAGATTTGCAGAGAAGACAGTGGGCACTGAATAGTGTTATGCTTGCCAGGAGCAAAAATCGAAGATGTGAGACAAGTCTTGGAACACCTTAATGTAAGGAAGTACAGATCTGTTTTTATACATGTTGGTACAAATTATCTCGTCTACAAGGACTCTTTGACTGTTAGTAGGGAACTTACAGCCCTCTTAGATAGTATAGCTTGTACTGGTTTTAGGATGTATTTTTAAATCGCATATAGAACAGATAGTCAGGTCACCGTGAATGCAAAGATTTTTTGGGTAAATACTTACATGGAAAAACTGTCCCATTTAAAAAAATGGAAATGTGTACAGTATCCAAGCCTACTTTCAAGCAGACGTGTTCAGACAGGATGGCATGCATTTGTCAAGATCAGGGAAGAGAATTTTGCGGCAGATATTTTGCAATATTTGACAAACACTAGGCAGGATTTTGCCAGGCTGAAAAATGAACAGTTCATAGATATAAATATTTGATGCATCTCTGATGGTTGCTAATGCTAGGAGCATTAATAATAATATATTTTTTTTATTTTGGAAAAATTGCTACATTCCCACAAAATTGATGTTGTTGTTTGTGAAACACTGTTAAAGAACAGTTACTGGAAACCAATTACATCAGGTTATAAATGTTTTTACTGTAACAGACATTCTAACAAAAAATCAGGTGGAGGTGTTATGATAGAGATTAAAGATCGTTATGTGACATGTGATTATTACATGTCCAGTGATAACACCAATACTGTAGATTGTGTAACTGTGACAATAAAAACAATCGTGGAACATAAAACAATTGTTGGAGTGTATAGACCACCAAAGTCAAGTGCTAATGACCGAGAGGAATTCATACGTTTCTTGCATGAAACACAGGAAGGAAGAATGATATTAGCTGGGGACTTAAATTTACCAAAAATATACTAGAATAATATTGATTCAACAACATTAGTAAGGAAATTATTCACAATGCTTGTTCAGATACAACAATTGCTTCAGATTGAAAAAAAAATACTGCTACTTCAAGTTTTGTTTTATCACCGTTGATGTGCAGTGATTATGGGGTTATTAAGGTTAATTTATGGCTAGATAATTCTACCAATCTGAAATCTAAACCAATGCGCAGAAGATTGTTTCACTTCATATAATCTGTAAGTAATCACTATGTAAAGCTAACTGGACTGATATTTTCAGGTGAAAAACTACAAATAGAATGTCAGAAGTTTTGAAAGAGAAATTGTTTGAGTGCAAAAACATAAAAAAATGTTTAATATCAGGATCTAGACATACAACATCAGGGGGATATATTTCCATAAGAACAAGATACCAACTTAAGGTGAGAGACAAAAAAAAACATAAGAAATGGAAGAGAGGTCAAACTACAACTCTGAAAACTGACATAAACAACCCGGACAAACAAATTATGCTTAGTGTGAGACAAGATGAAGAACATTTTGAAAAAAATGTATATATAAATATATTGAGCATAATAGGAAACCTTTTTGTATATAAATAAGATGTGGAAGGAGTAAAGATATATACACTGATAAACTATGTGTAGATTCTAAAATTTATTCACAGACACAACAAATTATAGATATATTTACAAAATATTATGCAAAACAGTTTGGGTCCACAAAGAGTGTGATAAATTGTCCTAGAGACATCCAGGTTACCTAAGATACTGGAATCAAATTAGATTATATTGAAAAAGAACTATGCAAACTGCATCCAAACAAAGCAGAGTTTATAATAATGACTGAGAACACTTCAGTAAGAACTTACAGTATCATTAGGTACCAAGGGAGAGTAGTATTGCTGAAACTGAATTCATCCTCAAGTCTTGGTCAGCACCTTCACAAGATGGACCCTGTTTTTCACAAAATCTGACCAAGATGACACTGATATATAGACTGTATTTTATATAACATATATCATGGATAGAAGTAGGTCAAAAATTAAAAAAAAGATAGCTGCAAGACCCAGGATAAAAAAGTGAGCAATCCTGGTAGGCACACTGGTGCCAGGACTGGAAAAAATGACAGTGTAGAATCTTCAAGATATGGAAACATTCCTACAATGGGGCCAGGCCAGGCCCAGGGGGAAGATGGCCCCCTTGTTGTAGGAGGAAGTAGCACTCCACAAAAATCACAAAAATTGATAGGCCAAAGAGGAGTCATGAAGATGGTAGAGTGGACTATTGAGGATAAGAAAGAAATTATGTATTGTTACTATTATGCAGAAAGCCCAGAATTTCCAGACACTAGATATACAAAAGATTAAAAGAGAAATTAGAGGAAAGAAAAATGCTTCCACAAGAAAAGCTGTCAGAATCTTCAAATATAAATGTGTGTTCATTAATACAACAGATTTGTGAAAAATATTGTATAGACCAAGAAACTTTGATCTGTTAAAAAGAAGCATCTGAAGAAGTGCTAAAATTTAAACAAAACCTAGAGATTTTTGAAAAGTATAAAAAAGAAATATGGACATGGGGAAGGAAGAGAGATTAATCAATACAAAAAAGGCAGCCCCAAAGATATTCAAAGAGAAATACAGGCAAAGGCATCACGATATGGAAAAATTCACAATAAAATAATTATATCAGAAAGAGGGAATGTAGAAGAAGATTAGTAAGGAAGAAGTTAAAAGAATAGAAGTTGACATTATGGAATGTCTATGAAGTGAAGGATTTGGTGTAGAAGGTCTAACACTGGTTACATCACAGCATGATGGAACGAGTCCCCAAAGTAAGGATCAACAGGAAAATCAGGAGACATCTGAAGAAGAAATATGGACATGAGAAAGAAAAAGAGATTTAATATGGTGTAATATTTATGCAAAGGAGATAGCAAAACTAATCAGTATAAAAACAGCCACACCAATGATATTTGAAGAGAAATGCAGGCAAAGGAGTCCGGACATGGAAAACTTTATAATACAAATATAAGAAGACAAAGAGGAAAAGTAGAAAAGAAGATTAGTAATGGATTAGTTAAAGAAATAGAAACTGAGGTTATGGAGTACCTGCGAACTGAAGGATTCAGTATAGAAAATCTAATTCAGAAAGTACCAAAGCAGGATAGAGCAATAGACATCCAAATTAAGGAGAAATCAGTGGAACAGGAAGCATCTGGTCAGTTGCCATATGAAAATACTTTGGAGTCTTCCACAGGAAACCATTATAAACATTCACTTGAAGCTGGACAGCAAGGGAAGGAACAGGAAAATGTGGCAACTCTGATGCAGTCAATGTTGAGGAGTGACAGGCCAGTGAGTTGCCATATGACAGAGCAACAGATGACACAGGATGAAATTGAAGAGTATGTGCCATAGGAAGATGCTACAGAACTTTCTACAGAATGCCTGCAGAAAATGAAGAACAAAAAATGTGCCCTCAGTTTAGAAGAAAATGAGCTATGAGGAGACTTGCTTGATTTAATAGAGAAAGATAGACATATTAAGATCAATGAAAGAAATAGACTGTAGAAGTGCAATAAAACTCAAAAGTGAGAAGTTTGATAAAACAAATGGACACAATAATTAAGACTGTGTATAGAGATCCATGTGATATAATAGAAGTAAGGATATATTACTGTGCAGCTAAATTAATAACAGATAAAATTCTACCACAAGAACACAGGATAGTAAGGGAGAGGAAGGAGAGAAATTGAATACCATCATGGAAGTATCAAATAGAGAAAACTATAAAGTAATTAAGACAAGAAGTGTCACTGTTAGAACAGAATAGAAAAGGGAACAGATCAACAAAAATACTCGGAAAGATAGATGTGATAAAAGCAATGCGCAGTATTATAATGGATCAGGATTTATCATGCACTATCACAAATAATAAACTAAAAATATCAGCACAAGCAGAAAAACTTAGAAGATACACAGATAAATATAAAGAAAAGGTATAAAATAAGCAATTTATTGATGACCCAAAAAAGAGTTATAGAGAACTGGGAAACAAGGTAAAAGGAAATGAAAGACCACCAAAAAAAGAAGAAATAGATACATTCTGAAGAAGTATTTATGAAGCTTCTGTGCAAACATAACAAAGATGCTAAATGGATAGAAGAAGTAAAAAAAAGAATAAGAAGTTCAAAGGTACGGGATATGAAATGGGATGAAGTAACAGCCAGAGAGATTGAAACAAAGTTAAGAAAAGCCTCTAACTGGAAAAATACAGGCCCAGATGCAGCACCTAACTTCTGGTTAAAAGTATTAACATCTTTGCACGAAGATTTAGCCATGAGTAAGAACTATCTATAGTCACACCCTGAACAGACACCAACCTGGCTAACAACAGGAAAACCTATGGTCCTACTTAAGAGCGAATCTGCACGCTAAACTAAAACTTATAGACCAATAACTTGCCTTCCAATGACATATAAACTATACACTGGAATTGACGCTGACAGAGTTTACAGTCATTTAGAAGAAAACTCAATTATAGCAATAGAACAGAAGGGCGATGAAAGAAAGTCATATGGAACAAAGGATCATTTGTTGTTAAAGTCATAGTGGAGAACTGTAAAAAAGGGGAAGAATCTACGTATGGCATGGATTGACTACATAAAAGCATTTGACAGTATCCACATTTATGGATAAAAGAATGCTTAAAAATGTGTAAGAAACATCCTACACTGATAAATCACTTCACAGTGACCATGAAACAGTGGCAAACTGCTTTGCAGTTAAGCCATGATAAAGGACAAATTATTATTCCAGGGATAAAAATTCAAAGGGGGATATTCCAGGGTGACTCTCTGTTACAGTTGCTCTTTTGCCTTGCCCTTAACCCATTAAGCTGTCTGCTCAACAGATTAGGTCATGACTATAATTTGGCTCCCAAAAAACAACAAATTGTAAAGACTTCTCATATTCTCTTTGTTGATGATTTAAAAGTGCATAGCTCATTAGATGAGGAACTGAAAGCACAACTGCAAGTCGTCAAAACTTTTTCAGATGATGTAACAATGTCATTTGGTCTTGATAAATGTACAAAAGCAACCTTTAAAGCAGGAAAGTTGCAGCACCAAGAAAACATCAGTTTGGGACAAGAATTTGATATAAAGGAACTTGAGCAAGAGGGAGTGTATGAATATTTGGGAATTGATGAAGGAACAACAATAAAACATAAACAAATCCAAATAAAACTTAGTAAGGAATATTTTAGAAAACAAATTAATCCTGAAAACAGTGTCGACATCTAGGAATAAAATTCAAACTATAAACCAATTTCCTGTTTTTGTCTTAACTTACAGTTTTGGAATGACTGATTGGCCCCAAAAGGTGTTGGATAGATTAGACAGGAAAACAAGAAGGATGCAACAGGTCTTATAAAAAAGAATATACAGTAGTATTTATATATGTTACTAACACATGTAATGCCGTTTGAATTGCAGAAGAAGTTATTACTGGGCACATTATGGGTGCTGCAAAGAACACTTCTGGCTGACATCAAATATTGAAACAATACTAATTTCATGAACTTTAATCATACTTTGACTTAGGAGTGGGGTCTATTCCCATCATGGTATTAGAAACCCAAAAGATTCGGAGAAATTAAAAAGGGAGATACCATTATATCTGTTATTTACTAGGTCATATAAATATGGGGAGTTTCCTCAAGATTGGACACATGCTCTTATTAAACTTGTCTTTAAGGAAAAGGGGAGTAGGGCAAACCCAGAGTAATACAAACCATTAAGTCTACTTTCATGTTGTGGAAAAATAATGGAGAAGGTAATACTGGATAAATTATTGTTAAAACTGGATAGGTTGGGACCATATACCAACATGCATGTGTTGAAAGCCGATCTATTACCACATGCAATAATGATGATGTATAACAATATAATAACAACTATGCATGCAAAATTGCCCTGTGTTATAGTTTATATAGAGTTAACTTCAGCATTTGACAGGGTCTTACACAAGTCACTGATCAATAAATTAAAACAACTAGGTATTAATGTACTCTTGATAAGGTGGATAGCTGCATGGCTTACAAATATGACATGGCAAATATACAGCAATTGGACAGGTGAAATTCTTGGTTACAGTCAGGGTGTCCCACAGGACTCTGTCCTAGGCTCTTATTTGTTTAGATTGTATCTTTCAGTCCTAATGTTTTCATCTGAGATGTTCTACAGTCTATATGCAGATGACCTACAACCTGGGTAAACTGATTACATGTGTTACAGATAAGGCATGCCTGCAAAAGATCTTGACTAAATTGACCATTTGGGCACAGGAGAATAATATACTGATAAATACATCAAAAACTAAGCATGTGTGATTTGGGAGACATAAATTGAAAGGTGAATATTTAATACAGCACACAGCGACTGAAACTATAGATTCGGTTAAAGACCTGAGTATATGGGTGGATCCAGTTTGAGTTTTCTAATTATATCAACCCAATGGTTAATGATAGTTATAGAACTATAGGTTGTATAAAAAGATTTATAAAATCTAGGAAATAAGAAATGATGAAGTCACTGCTTGTTAGCTATATTAGACCCAAACTTGATTATGGAAAAATAATATGGAGACTTTGTAAGAAAACAAGCATGAGTAAACTGGAGTCCAACAGAAATATACCTAGGGCATCCATGGATGTAAACATTTAAGTTATTATGAAAGACTAAAATATCTGTACTTGTAGAGTGTCTCTTACAGATATTTAAAATGAGATCTTGTTCTGGTATATACAGCATTAAAAGGCAACTAGCTCTGGGAATGTTTGAGGTAATCAAAAAATAATAAGAGAATCATCAGATAACGTATGTAGAAGAGCCTATATGAATGAGAAGCGTACTAATTGGTTCACTGAAAAAGCAGTTGATGCATGGAACAGGCTACCAAATTGCATTAAAGAAAGTGCTAGTTTAGATATTAAGAACAGTCTGGACACTTATTATGGGAGCTAGTGGTGTTTTGGTGTATTGGCAGGCTGGAAGGGCATTAATGCCTGTGGTTGAAATATTTGTATGTATGTATGTAAATTATCACCAATACCTTTGTAGGATGTCTGAGTTATTTTTCTTGTCATAGGTTCCCTAGGTTTGGCTTTCACTCTTTCTCTTGCCTAAGTGGGTATGCAAAAATCTTTTGCACTGTAGAGTTATCATCACTGCCCTCAGATTTTATCTTAGTTTTAGTGGTCCATGATCCAGTATAGTTATTGGATGGATGTCAATACTTTCAATTAAATGTACGATCCTGTGAAATATAATTTATATCCAGTTTAACCCAGTTGTATCTTGGGGAATAGTACATAAATTATGTTTGAACTCCTACTACTGTATTCACAACTTTCATGCCAAATATTCTTATTTATTTCTTCAGAAATGTATCCCTTTTTGTTATATTTCTCCTTCTAACCACCCCCATAGACCCTTACTATTGCAATTCATGTTCCAGTCCCCAGCCATATATAACAAACATTCCCCATTGAAAGCCTACTGTTTCTCTCAGCATTGTCCTAAGCTCCATAGTAGTGTTTTTTGGTGTAATATAAATACACGCCACTAATATATTTAATGCATGAAAGTACTAAGGTTACTGGGAAGGCAACTATTTACATAACTGTTTACTTCCCATTGTTTCAAACTTCATTTCTTACTTTCCCTTTTATTTTCACTGAATTGCTTACCAATTTACCTTTTAAAGTTAATTACACTGTACCTTGTAGAGTTCACTCTGAACCCACTGTTTAGACCTTTCATTATTAATTGCCTCTACCTGCAGGCTGCATGTCTTCATCCCAAACCAGGTACTAATGAAAAAATCAGCTAGTTGCATTGCACATGCAAGAAAGAATGGCAATTTTTATGTTTTTATTATTTTCTCTTAATTTTTTATGCTTAACCTTCCAAGCATAAAAATTAAGAGAAAACAATGAAAACATTAAAATTGTAGTTCTTTCTTGCGTGTGCAATGCAACTAGCTGATTTTACAAAAAAAGATAATATAAAATGTTAGAGATGTGAATCAACACTCGATGGTGATTGGTTGCATTTGATTATAAATTGTAAAATAGTAACATCTTTTTGGACAGATTTTAGATACTTTTGTACAGCATTGTGGACTGATAACTGCACTATTAAATCAAAAGGTGCTTCAACAAAGTATTAGTTTGAGTGTGCACACATGCAACCAGCTTATTGTACATTTTTTATTTTTTATATTTTTCCCCAAACAGATTTGTTTGTTTTTCAATTGATTTGTACCGGTTATAGGTGACATTAAAATTGGGAAGGTTTTGAAATGATTTATTGTGGTCTCATTTTCCTATATTACAAAAAACTATCATTTTAACAGGGGTGTGTATACTTTTTATATCCACTGTAGATAGCCAAGTAAAGTATTTGACTAATATAAATACAGGGATGAAGTCTTTTTTGAGAAGGCATTATGCATTTCTTCCTAGAAGTACTGGATGGGATTTCCGTTACAAGTCAGCAGGTGGATAATGAGCAATTGTAGTCTTTTTTTAGAGATTTGGGTGCCTCTGAGTCTCAACAGATACTTTTATTGGCTCTTTATAGGCATGTAGGAGTTGTGGGCTGACATTAAAGCCCTTAAATCTTGGAAAACAGTTAGACTGGATAGCCTACCAGCTGACCTTTACATGGATCTTCCTCCTAGTGAATTGACTCTACTACAAGATATGTAAGCTCACTCAGAGAAAGAAGCTTGGCTTCCCATTCTTTTATTGGAAGTGAAATTGGTTACTATGTTCCCAAACCCATCTGAGTTTAGGGGCTGTGGCCCTGTTTCTGTTTTTAAGGTAGACTATGAGCTGCACATGACAATATGGGCCACTAGACTTTAATCACCAGTAGGCTCTCTAGTTCACCCAACCAGCAGTTTTATTCTCCCAAAGTCAACCAGGGACTGTTTGCAGTAAGTTATTGTTCTTTTGGAAGAGGTCTTGTTGAAATGTAATCATGTATTTCCCATAGTGATTGAAAAGTTGTATGGAGGCTCCTTTAGTATGGCTAAGTTGAGTGCCTAGACTTCCCATTAAATCTACCTTACATGTAGCATACAGCATGAATGACCACTTTCACTTATTCTTTTACTTCAAGCTGTTGTTGAGCATTGGCCAATAATATAAGTTTCTAGTAACCTGGCAATTATGAGCTGGAAAGAGATTCTACTGTACAGTCAGTCTTTTGCTGGTGACATAATGGTACTGGTTCCAAAGTCTTCTTGTAAAATGCTTCAGGAAATCTCTGACTTGGCTTTATGTTTCCCTTTTATCAGAATAAATGTAACTAGGTCACAATTATTGGTGGTGGGAGGCCCCACTTCACCCAAAGGGCATGGCATCATTCCTGCCAGCTAGTCTGAGTGCTCTTTAAATTATCTATGAGTGAAGCTGAAACCTAAGGTAGTCCTGGTGTGTGATAATTTGCAATAGGAACTAGCTCAGACAGTGGAAGTCCATACACAGAAGTGGTTGTCCAAGTGGTAGTTTTAGATCAGAGTAAATCAGTGGTTAAAATAATTATTTTTCCCATATTACTTTATCCTTTGATGACAGCTGTTTACACCCTTTACATGGCTGCTGGTGAAGTAGAGCAGAGGTTTGCAAGATTCTTTTGGCCTCCTGACAGACCTTGGAATATCTATTAATAATGTTAATAAGTACAATTTGGGGTGGACTGTAATCCCCCTGATCTAACTGTATATTTACATGCTTAAGACATGCACATTTACCAATTATAGGTTTCATCTGGTTATCAGAAAGTTCAAAGAAATGGGAATAAGGCTTGAAGTTTGGCATGGTTCCCCTAAATTGACTGTGAATGAGATTATTCTATGTCAGTGGCACTCTGGAGACTATCATTAAATTTATGAGTTAGTATAATGTGAAAAAGGACATCCTGTTAATTGTCTGGACATATTTTAGGAAATCTCCCCTTTATAGAACCAAGCATGGTCTTTAGTTTATTTTTAGGCAGTTAATGACAAGCTGTGATAAGGTCAGTAGGGCAGACATATGTTCTAGGCCAATCATGGACTCGTGCATAGATACAAGTAAGAAATGAGGGTGAGACTATATCTTTTTTAGAGGTCCAGGTTTTAGACATTTTCAAAGGAGAAGACTGGCTTCTTTTCTCTAGGTATATGTTAAAAGGTATAGAAGACATGGATGAGATACCTTGAAGCTGGAGGTTCAGTGCATTCACGGAGTGCTCATGAGTCAGGCATCTTGAGACAGATTCTGGTAGATGGTGAGACCAAAAAAAACTTTTGTTTCGCAGTTGTATAGAGCCTTATGTGACCTAGTGAATTCCCTTCTCAGTTTATTGTAGCCTAAGCTTAAATCCATCTTTAAAGGAATCAGAGGGATGCTGTTAAGTGCACTCATGCTACTAACATCGTTATTCCTTATGAATATTTGCCTAGCACTTCCTTCATTTCCGTTTTCAAATGCTCACCTGATTGGGATACACATATGCAAGTTTTCCTGGGCTCTGTAACTGGGAAGGAGTCACATTCCTGCATCTTGTCCAAAGCTTGAACATCTTTAGAAAGAATCTAAAGTGAGGCACTAGAGAGCAAATTTGTTTTATATAGTGTGAGGATACTGTTTTAAATTGTATTTACAAATTTATTAGAGGTTATTGCAATATATATGGCTGGTTTATGCTGTGGCCTTTTAATTTTTGCTTATTATGATTATGTCACTATGTTTTGGATGAACAGTGGTCTGTTCTTGAGTTGCTTTCTTGGCTTCTAGTTTTAAGGTGTTATTTTATAAATGCTGAGGTACCACAATCTATGCCATCAGATCTGCAACAATGAAATAAGGTATACTCTAGACTTTGTGATGCATTAATTGGATTTTTAAAGCAGGTATCAATAACAGCACAGATATCAACATCAACCAAGCAGTGGAAAGTTTCTGAATCACACATTTTATTGTTGAGACTTCCTGCATTTAGCAAAGCCACCTTCGCATCTTTTTGTTTTGTTTTGATTTGTAATTCAAAGAGGTCTAAAATGACAGCATGGAGATTTAAGTTCTTGTACTCCACTAAGAAAGCAGAAAAATCCATTTAGTGCAAAGCAAAGTTTCATCACTGTTTTTCCTTGCAACTAAATAATACAACTTTGAAATAAACTGGGGCCATTCAGTGCATCCTGAGCCTTTCACTCTAAAAATAAATGTCATATCAGATTGGAGCAGTGCATTACTGCCATTGTTGTTGGCATTTAGTAGGCTGAAAAAGTTTGGAATGCCAAACAGTCCTATCACTTGCACTGTAAATCCTATCTCGTTGTTCAGAGCTCCTTGACATTAGATCAGCACAATAAATGATATGAGTAAGAGATAAGACAGGAAGATTAAACATTAAGCAAAAATATTGAACAATGAGGGCCATGATGTAAATTGCTTAGAATAATATTCAGATCACTACTAAAACACAGAATCTCATTAAAATAATTTACTTAAGCATAGCCAGTAATTGCTGAGTTAAGTTTGCCATAACATTGCTTATAGCCAGCAACTGCTGATTTTGAATTTGCCACAAGATTATTTACCCAGATTGAGGGAAGCTTATGAGAAAAGAACAGTTAAAGTTCACACTAGAAGAGTGACAGAAAGGATAGTGATTTGATAATAGGGACTCAGCAGGTAGTGATTTCAGTTCACAGCAAGAGGTTCTCCTGTTCAATTCTCTGCTGTGGTACCTTCCATGTGGAATCTGCATGTCCTCCCTGTGTTTGCATGGGATTTCCCTGGGATCTCCTGTTTCATCCCAAAGACATGAGGCAGGTGGATTGAAGAGGAGGAAGTGGGTGGCAGAAGAGAAGATAAGTGGTGAGAAAATGAGGTAACTGAGAACCATGAGGTGTATAGATACTTGCAGAGTAAATTGTTACTATTTTTGAAATAGTAGGTGCTATGAAAGGAAAGAAAGGGGTAGGTTTATGTCATTCACATTAACGCACTACTGCACTGTTTTTAGTCTGAAAGCTTTCATTTGCTCTAACATTATTATACTAGCCAGGAGCTTGATGAATTTTGCTATCCATCTGTTTTCAGTTCTTTAGTGATTTTTTTTTTAATTCAAACACCCCATTTAACATTTATTTTAATGCATTTTGTATTGAAACAGTTTGTAATTATATTTTCAAGCTGGTTAGATTCACTTTGTTATGCTCATTGATGGCATTATCTTGGTTTAAACAATCTGCTGCTATTTAATTTTCTTACATTTGGTAGATTTGTTAGGATGCTTTATCTTTTATTATGTATTTTTTTAACTCTGTACAGTACTTATGTGTAAACACTTGCACAGAGAATGATTTCTTGGTGACTGATGCTATAACTAAGGTACTACCATATTTGCTGTAGGTCTTTGGATGTCCAGAATATGGCAGTTGGAAAATATCAAATATGTATGAAAAGTTCATACCATTTTTGCCACAGATATCAGTGGATGAGAGCTAGCCTTGTGAAGGAGTTTGCAGACCAAGCTGTGCTAATTTAATGTTGTTTTCCAGCTTGAGGCATTACAGAGCACTTAGGCTAAGGCAATGATGAAACTTTAAGGGGAGGTTGTAACAGTGTGTACTATATATATATATATATATATATATATATATATATATATATATATATTTGAAATGAACTGCCTATGGTGTATGCAGGGGACTATCTGTGACAATGAAAAAGGCAAAAAGGAGGTATGGTAGAAGAAAGGTGGAGGAAACTTGTGTTATCATCAGGAACATTTTTTATCCCTGTAGTCTTCCTAAAATAGGCTAGTTATGGATGACAGTGGTGCCTGTTTTCTATTGTCATTAGTAAAAAAAATAGGTTGTAACTGATATGAACTACATTCCTTTTATACACATCACATCAGTTTTGGTTTTAATACCATCACATGCAATGAATCTCAGTCTCTGAGGACTAATATAGGAAAAAGAGTTAGAGAATGCCATGGCCTTGGTTTCTGAACTATTGAACAATAGACCAGAGGTAAGAAATCACTTTTTGTATATTCTAGAAGAATTCTTGTAATGCACCATGGATGACTGGTAGGTCATAGGTAAAGCACTGTTGAAATGTAACTTTAGCACACATTGATGATGAATAAAGTGTCTAAGAGGGGCTAAGGACTTACTCTTGGAGGACTTCATTGGAAACTAGGATAACTGCTAATTGGCCATATCACCATATGACAAGTTGTAAATAGCTGGAGAGATAGACATGGATCCATTTACAATCAATTGATTCTATATCATAGTGGATGATTATAATTTATGGCTGATGTGGAAGGTGAATATGGAATCTATTGCATTAATTTGATGGTATAGTAGAGAGTTATGATTTGTTGTCTGAATTGCTTTGGAAAAGTCTAAATGCAATGTTTTGTGAGAAGCTCTTTATTAACATTGTGTTCAGGATGCTTCTGTTGTAGATTTTATAGCTGCATCCATTCACTGGGCTGGTTGAAACCATGTTGTGTGTCTGATATAATGCAATCATGGTACAGATAAGACAGTAGCTGTCTTTTGAGATAGTTATTTCAAGATCTTTAGAAAGCAAATTTAACAAAGCGATAGGCCAGTAGTTGCTGAGGATGCTAGCCAGGCCTCCTTATTATGCAAGTCCAATAACACCTATTTTCTGACAGATGAGGAACTATCTTCTTGAGAATGTAGTTTATGATCCAGATGACTGGCCTACAGAGTGCTTGACCTGCATGGTATAGGACCTTTGAAGCAAGAAAACAAATCAATTTGATTTTTTGAAGTAGGTTTAGCATGGAGAAGTAGACTTATTTTAGAAGGTGATTGTTGTGAGAATGTTCTCTTCTCCATAGGAAGTAGAAAGGAGATTATGAGTTGTGGCATTTGAGGTAAGTATACAGCTGGTGAAGTTTGAGCTAAAGTCCTCTATTATTTGGGTGTCAGTCATGCTGACATTTCATGCTGACATTTGGGGTACTGTGACTGTAAGTTAAGTTGCTGAGTAGTGAGTTGATTCCTTCTA
The DNA here is from genome assembly GCF_019279795.1 of Protopterus annectens. Classification (NCBI taxonomy): domain Eukaryota; kingdom Metazoa; phylum Chordata; order Ceratodontiformes; family Protopteridae; genus Protopterus; species Protopterus annectens. The sequence goes on from NC_056735.1 coordinate 1,472,611,640, forward strand.
AAGCAGCGAAGGAGAGTAGGTAGTGCATTTCTGAAGGCTGATAAAACATCATGCTTTTTGTTCCTGCAGCATACCTTGCAAAGTTTGCATACATGCTTGTATTTAGGTTAATATTCTGCAGTTTTATTTTACTGGTAGCCAAACAACTGCTCATCATGCTATACTATCAGGTAACTTTATCTGTGGTATAATAAAAGGATATGTTGAGGGCTTGACTGTTACTTTTCTGGTATGGACAACTGAGTTCAAGATGGGCAGAGAGATGTTTCTAAAGTACAATAAAGCATCATCCATGGCTTGAAGGGTTAGTACTGGTCTTTATTTAGCTTGCATTAACAGCAAGAAATTTAGACTTATCAGATTCTCTGGTGGAGGATACATTTGAGGGCACATTACCAAAGAGTTAAAGTGTTATAGTTTGTGTTGCTTCTCATGTAAAAATGATAAAATGACACTCCAAAAATGTCCACAGCTTCTGTTATTGTAAAAAAACAAAGTGCTTTTGTTCTTGACCTTAACAGAACTTCCACAGAGTAAACATAATTCCACCATTTCCTGCTGTTTAAATACAAATTTTAGCTCCAAAAACAAAAATCAAATTTAAAGAGAAATTTACCTTTAAAAACAACTTACTTCAATAATTTAATAGTAACTGTAATAAAAACCAGTAAACAACATTGTTAGTAAAAGCATTTCATAAAAAATTGTTTTTTTTCTTCAAAACACACCCTGTGGAAATAACATCATTAATACCTGGGGTATTTGCAGTATTAAGAATAATCTGCCAATAAAGTTCTCTTTCCTCCAAGGAGAATAGAGGCTTTCCTTATGCAGCTCCTGGAATGTATGGGAATGATGAAGAGCTGTATTGATGATGTTTTTGCAGCATTGAGAAGTTCCAATTGTATCATTTTGGTGGGACTTGATAATGGTAAATCTGCTGCAGGCTCTAAAGACTATACTATTTATGCTGAGGGCAGGGCCAGCAACTTATACAATGGCAGAAGTGATGAAGAGTTGAGGAATAAGCCCAGCAAAGGAGTTGGGAAACAGTTGGACTTGAAACAATAGCTGTCCCACAGGTATGATTTTTGAGACTGTTATTGTTAATGGGAGTAGTTCAGTTAATGACAAGGACCTTATTCTCAGAGCGAAAATTAATAGCTTTGAAAAGTTATTAAAAAAGCATCAAGCTGTACAACTAGACAATTTCTTTCTCAATTATTGTATTCAAAATGAGCATGTCCCTAAGGGACTGTGGATTTACAAATGCCCAAAATGGGTTAATTGCAGGATCAGTAATGCACCATGAGATTTTGGAGCTTTTTAACAGAACAGGGATAGAACTTATGAAGTTGATGGTCCGTGACAATCTTCGACAACTATCGACCACTTAACAACAAATTCAATGTTGTAACAAAGAGATTAATAAGGACCTACTTTTTCTGGATTTTACAGTGGACGTCCACAACATTTTCAACATGCAGAAGACTATGGACTATTATCTTTAAAAGAAAGCAAAGGAAAATTCACAGGGAGAAGATGGAATATAAGAATAAGATGGTTTACCCAGATCCCAATCATAGTCATATGAAGAAAAGAGTTCATTATGAAAACAATCTTGACACTCACAGTAATTTCTACAATTTGGATGCTGAAGGAGGTGACGATGAGCTTTTGGATGAGCGTCCCCCAGGAGATTGAGAAGACTTGAGGAAAAGAGGAAGCTGGAGTGAGACAGGGCTGGCAGGGATCCTTTGAGCAGCCTGAGAAGGAACCATCAAAGGATTTTCCACCCTAACAGTCAGTTTTGATAGAGGAACTAGGACCTAAGAGTTTGGAACCTTTATGCTCATTTCAATGTACTCTTATTGATTATAGGGGTTTTAAGGTTTATAACTATTCCTACTTTGACATTACTCCAGTTTTTGGTGCTCTTCTCAAGAAGGTTTTTTTTAATTTGTCCCTTCTAACAACTGTAGTGTCATTAATTTGATTTTTGAGCTAAAACTCTTTACTAGGAAGCTCAACCTTGAATGTTTTATTTCTCCCAAGGCCACTGTTGAAGAAGGTGGAGGGTTGTGTAGAACTAATACTTTCAACCCTCCTATGTTACCCCTAGTGATGAAGAGAGGAATTGCCAGCTATGCCAGGAGAAGTAGGGCAGTTGATGTGTAACATATGCCAGCACAGCTAGCTGGAGTTTTGTAAAGAATTATATGTCATTTGTGGATTCACTTTATAACCTCGAAATGCTGAAATATCGAATTTCAGTATCTCGAGACTATAAAACCGAATCCACAAAACACCGACAAACAAAAACCGTGAAACCGCATAACCGAAAACACCGCACACACTACACTAAACATACAACACAACACCCAAATCACAACATAAACAAAAAAAAAAAACACACATACACAACTCACATACACATAAGCAGAGGGGCTGCGCCCCCCCACACCCCCCTACTTATATATGCTAACTCCAAGATCGCACAAACACAACACAAAAGCTCACTCACACACGCACATTCTCCAATCCCTCACACACACTCTAACTCCCACTCAAAACCCTTACAAAACACTCACTTACCTGACATAACACCTACATCCACACACGGCACCATGCACCACCAAAACACAAACCCGGATATTACGTAGCGTAACTTCATAACCGCGAATTCGACATATATTTGAGATATATGAAATTCGCGATTATGAACGTTCGCTATTTGTAACATTCGACTTTATAGCTTCGAGATACTGAAATTCGACATTTCAGTATTTCGATGTTATAAAGTGAACCCGTCATTTGTATATCAAACTAATTTGTACAGGTGCTTATGTTGAAAATGTATTTATAAAGTTGCTTGTATTAAAAAAATGTGCCGACAGTGGGTCCTACTGGACAGAAAAAGAAATACACCTGTATGTCAGACTGTATTATAACTGTTGAAATTAATATTGTAAAAGAGGATACTGGAAGAGAAGAGGTTATCTCAGTCCAGCGAACTTTGAAAAATAGTTTGAAATTAAATTACCTGGTTTAGGCCATAAAGATTGTATCTTTTAGTTCTGATTACAGCCAGAGACAAAATATCTTTAAAAACAAGAACTAGGCATCCTGCTGTATTGTCCATAGTGGTGAACTAATTGCTACCCTGGAAGGGTGGAAGTGTTGAAATAGTTTTATGGCTTTCAGATGCTATAACACATCTTAGCAAAGCTCTATCTGTGTGTATTGTAACACATGTGCAAGATTCTGGTTCAGTTTCTAGTAAAGGAGGGTAGTATTGGAACCAGAAGTCAGATGACCAGATATATGTGATATCATTCTGTAATCCAGCACTGAAATGATGTTTTAATACTAGATGAGACAGAAGTCTCAGAGCAGTCTGTTTTTGAAACCTGACATAGAAGAATCACTCACCTACTTCATCTTGCCTTGCTTTAGTAAGTAAATAGGGAATAGTAATTCTTTAGATTAGTCAGGAAATATAGTGAAATTACTTAAGTACTGTTTTTCTGACTCTGTGTGAATCTATCCATCTATGTTATTTTTAATATTTTCTGTGATATGAAACTCTAGTGTTTATTGTAAATAGATATTTAGTGTTTTCATCTTCTTTTATTATTTATTATTAAATATATTTAAACATTCATTGTGGCTGGTTCTTTATAGAATATTTTAACATTTGAGAGTACTTATATTTATTTGGTGACACTGTGGCTGCTTCTGAAAGCCTTACTGCATTTGGTCAAACACTACATTTGTATTGGTATTAATTTTACTCTGTATAATTGGGTACCATTGTAAGAGTATTAGAATAGCTGGCTTTGGAATGTCCTGGTGGCAGTAACTACCTTATAGACTGGCCAGAGGGACATAGCTAGTAAATATGTGCCAGCCTTTCCCAAGTGTGTGTGTGTGTGTGTGTGTGTGTGTGTGTGTGTGTGTGTGTGTGTGTGTAAGTCAAATAGTGTGTGTGTCAACTACTTGGAGCAGGGACACAGAGCACTGGTTTCACAGAGAGGGTTGTGGAGGACTTCTTCTGGGGCACTTGGCTGAGGACTCAACTCTATAGCTGTGCCAGTGGGGAGATTTATTGTGGACCTGGAGAGACAGGGAAACCCAGACCCCAGACTGAGTATGTTCTCTGTGTGCTCTTAAGGGAAATTGTGCTTGGTGCAGAGAGCTGCATCTGGAAATACTGTGTGTATCTATGTTTGTTGCAGGTGAATGCCCCTCACCAATGCCAATGGTGAGGATTCAGGCTTCTTGATTACTAGTTCAGAGGAGGGGTGTCACACCCCCTATTGCTCACTTTGAAAGATTATCTGAGAATGATATTCGTTGTTGGTGTAACCGAAAGAAAAAAATATTTTACAACCTGTCTAGTGAGGAGAGGCTACTACTGAGCCAGATCACCAACAATAAAACATAAGAATCATGAAGCCAGATAAAGGTGGGGTGGTGGTGGTTATGGACCGCCACATTTACCAGTACAAAATGTTGGATTACTTGAACAGTGGTGCATTTTTCTCTGAAGTATCCCTTAATGAAATTAATATTTCCTGTAAGCAGATTGGTATTTAGCTTGAAGATGTGTTGTACCCACGGCATGTTACCTAGAATAAGTGAGTATCTGGTGGTTAAGAATCTGAAAATTCCACCATTTTTAGGCTACTGAAGATTCATAAATCTGTGGAAGACCCACCATTGAAGCCTATAGGTTGCCTCGGCTGGCTCTAATACTGAACCATTGCCGAAATTTGTTGACCGTTAAGTTAAAAGATTTTTGGGTCAACAAGGAACTTATTTTGAAGGACTCATGGCACTTTTTGTAAATTCTTTCAAGAACTGCTTTTTCTGAGGATGTCTGGTTAGTGACTACTGATATCAAGGACTTATTTTTAGTAATACCCCATAGCTTAGCCGTTGAATGGTTCTTTGAGGCCATCTCTATGGGGACTACCCTTGACAAAAAGGGAATTGATATTGTTTATCACTTTATGGGCCTTGTGTTAAGATCTAATTTTGTATTTTTTAATGGCAAATATTTTAAGCAGTTGAAAAATGTTGCCATGGGAGCAGCCTTACTGCCGGTGTTTGCCAGTCTAGTTTTATGGTCTTGAGAGAGCAATTTTGTGTTTATATCCCCTTTCTGGTCTAAAATCTAGTTGTACCTTAGGTACCTGGATGTCATTTTTATTCTGTGGAAATGGGATGTTGAAGAATTGGAGGCCTTTATAGCCTATATTAATAGCACAACCAGTTTTTTTTGGAGTTTACACACCAACTTAATTTGGTTTCCATATTTTTCCTTGCTGTACTAGTCATTAAAAATATTGAGAGTAGTAAATATGAATCAAATATTTTTAGAAAGGAGAAATACTCTAATAGCTTTCTCCATTATGACAGCCAACATCCATTTTGGTAGAAAAAAATATTGTGAGGGGGCTGTTGATTAGGCTGAGTGGGCTTATTTCTGACAGCCAAGTTTTCCACAATGAGACCATACTTGTATGTGATATGTTCCTAGACCGAGGCTACCCACGAGATATGTTGTTGAATTTAAGGCAGTGGGTGAAAAGTTAGAAGCATGTATGCTACAAACAATTGTTGTGTTATGGGGAGAGCATAATAGCAGGGAGAACTATTAATGACAGCAACCGGTCCAGGGCCATGGTGTTAAGTTATAGTAGGAATATACCTTCCCTAACAAAGAATATTAGTTTCCACTGAACCACCATTATTGGTGCATTTGATCTTATGACAAAATTGGGGCCAAACCCCAAGTTTGTTTACAAAAGCAGTTTTAACTTAAAGGCAATACTTGAAATAAATCAAAGCCGTGGTACGAATTCTACCAAGAAACTGGGTATGAGGCACAGTGGGGCCTGTAAACCATATAGATTAATATCACAAGATACCCATTTTTTGGTACGACTGCAATACCAAATGGATAGTGTATTTGTCCCTTTGTGCCACCTGTCCTGCATTCTAAGTAGTTAAGACTGAGGGGCCCCTTAGGAAAAGGATTTACCAGCATGCTTACGCTATTCATATGAAAGATAGTAAAAATGCATTATGCAAAGATTCTATGATTTGTACTAACTTTTCTTTTTGTGTACAGGAAAAGATTTATCCCTAATTGGGGGGGGGGGGGGCTTTCCTTGGAGGAAAGGGAACTTTATTTGCAGATTATTCTTAATGCTGCAAATACCCCAGATATTAGTGATGTTATTTCTATATAGTATGTGTTTTGAAGAAGAAATCTCTTTTTTATGAAATGTTTTTACTAACAATATTGTTTATTAGTTTTTATTACAGTTAATATTAAATTATTGAAGTAAGTTTTTTATAAAGGTAAAATTCTCTTTAAATTTGGTTCTTGTTTTTAGTGCCAAATTTTGTATTTAAACAGCAGGAAGTGATGACATTTCTTGATGAAGGTCTGTTAAGTTCAATAACAAAAGCACTTAGTTTTTTACAATAAAAGAAGCTGTGGACATTTTCAGAGCGATGTTTTGTTATTTTTGTGTTTTCTTAATATGCCTGTCCTATTTTTGGATTATTTTGGGCTTCTCTGGTAGCAAGTGTGGGAATATGGTCATCTAAGGCAGTCAGATGTTGTTGAACAAGAAAGAACATTTTGTTTTTTGTTAGTAAGTAGTCAGTCAATAGTTTTTTGACAACTCTTGTCTATTTGATAAAGAGATAACAGATTGAAACCCTTTGCAGTATACTTCTTGACTGCTAAGTATAAATGGTAAATAACACCATGGGTAAGAAATAATTAAGAATTCACCACCTGAATCCTTGGTGCTTCTGAAATAGTAAGGTTTGTAGGTTTGATTATTAAGATTAAAACCTACTGGCTATCAGAATTTTTTTCTTCATTCCAATCCACAACCTGACCATCTATCCCCTCCACCCAGGCTCTGTATTGACCCATTCATTACCCCAGGGATGAAAGCCCTACTGCCCATTTATTCCCCTCTGGACAAAGGTTGGAGACCAGAAATGGTACCATCCCTCATGGTGGAGACTGGGAACTTGTATGTGCCCTGACCTTTCTATCATCTCTGTAATTTCCTCTTTATGCATACATCTGTGGATGCATGTGTGCCACCACACAAGCTGTCTCAATTTCTTTTCTTTTTCAATAAACAGCTTTATTAAATTATCATGTATGACATAGGGAATCTTTAGTTGCCAACATTATACATCACAGACACCACTGAAACAACTGCAGTTGCAAACATTATACATTACTTATAATCTATCCAGTCATTGTCAGTTAAGCATCATATGGCTCATTCAGATCCTGTCTCTTTGCATATATTGTTCCCACAATTCCTCATTTTTCCTATGTAGTTTGCTCCTTCCCTTTTCTAAAGATCCCAATTCCAGTTGTTTCATCTCTGTTACTATATTCACTACTTCTAATAAAGTTGGTCTAGACTTTGATTTTCATTTTCTAGTAATTGCTTTTTTGGCAGCCACCCTAATTAGACTCATCAAGGCTTTACTATGTCTAGGCAATTCTGATTCTGTATCATAGCTCAGAAAAATCATCCCCCAGTCAATCCAATCCACTCCCCCAGCATCTCCGACATAGCAGTCATAAGGGAAACCCCATAAGTCTGCCAGCTCACTACACTCCCAAAAATATGTTCCCAGCCACCACTTTCCTGCCCATCACACCTCCAAGATTTGCTATCCACCTGAGAAAAAATTCTTTGGTGTCTACTTGGGGTGTAAAAATACCTCTGTCAAAGATCCTAAATCTTCTAGACTTGGTTGCATATTTGGGAATACACATATATCCCCCATTGTTTCTTTGTGAATTGCTTATCCAATCTCTCTTCCTAATCCTTTCTAAGCTCCTGTGATTGATTCTTATAGTTATCATGCAATATTTTATATGCTCTACTAATTATTCCTTTTTTAACAGCATCTTCTCTTCTAGATTCTATTAAAAACTCTACCAGTGCTGGTGTTTCATTTAAGAGCCCCCTATTTCTTTCTCTTTGTCTATACTCTGATATCAATCCTTGATAGGGAAGACAATCTCTAACCTGCAATCCAAATAAATTATTGGCTTCTTCCCATTCTATTACCCTTTCCTTTTTAGTTATTTGCTGCCAATACCTTGGTTCCTTTGCCAGTTCTCTCCAATAAATTCCAGCCCCCTCTTGCTTATTATCTGTATCCCTAACCACAGTCATCCCTATTGGCAGAATCTCTTTTCTCCATTCTTGTGCTGGTTTCAGTCTTAGAATACTCCCTGCTATTTTATGAATATAATACTCTGTATGTTTTTGTTGTTCTCTTTAAGAGTCTACACCCCAAATCTCAATCTTTCCTTATTTCTTGAGCTTGCCCCTTGTATCATCATCATTCCTTTCCACTTTGAGTTGTAGTTTTCTGCTTGTGCTATTTATAAGACCCTTAACTGTGTTGCTCTAAAATATCCCCTCAAATTGGGTAATCCCAGTCTGCCTTGTTCTATTGGAAGAATCAACTTATCCCACTTGACCCTTGCTGTCTTCCCTTCCCAGATAAAATCCTTCAACTCTTTTTTAATTACTATCCACAGCGTCTCCTCTGGTTGATAAAAACATTCCTGACCTGGGTAAAGGGACTAAAACATTTTAATTGCTTGTATCTTAGTATCCATGTCCATATAACAAAGCTTCTAGTTTCTCAATTTTTGTATTATTTTCTGTTTAGTCTCTTCCCACATATCCTTAGCTGGCACAACAGTGTCATTTCTAATCCATACTCCTAAATACTTCATTTTATCATGTCCCCATAAATATGGATATTGTTGGACCAATTTGCGTATGGGTACATAATTTATTGCTTTTGCCTTTGTTTTAGCTTCATTCATTTTGTATCCCAAGAAGATTTGAAACTGTCTTAAAATATTCCACAACACTATAATGTCCCTTTCTGGTTTTGTCATGTATAAAATAATATCATCTGCAAAGAGAACCAGCTTTTCCTGACTACCATACTAATTATATCCTTGAATTTCTGAATCCCTTATTTTCTTTGCCAATGATTCTAAATATAATGCAAACAACAAACAGGATGGTGGACAACCCTGTGTGGTTCCTCTACTGAAGCACTTTCTGGACCCTCACACATCTCTACTGTTTCAAACCAAATGCCAATCTCCACCTATAAGTAATATTTCTTGCTGAAAGCTGATTATTTCCCCCAGAATTTTGTTAAGCTTCATTACAGGAGTTTTAAGTGGAATGTAAATGCATGCCAGTGTAATCCTCCTCCCTTGCCAGTAGCCCCTTAGTACTATATATCTTCCATTATTATCTTTGTTCCTCTTCTATCACTATTGGAGCTCCTCTTGCAATTAATATAAACAGTCCTCTTTTCCTTTGCCCCAAATATTCCACTGAATAACCACCCTGAAAACCTTTCTTTATCAAATTCACATGCTCAGTTCTTTCCAGGTGTGTCTTCTGTAGCATAGCTATTTGCACACTACATTTTTGATATAGTTCACTAGTCTTTCTTTTTTATATTGATCTGTAAGACCATTCAGATTGAAAGAAATTACATAAAACATAATTTTCTTGTATACTTATTATTACCACATTTTATGTATAATGGCTTTTTTGTTAAATGTCTAGTTCCAACTTTTATGTTACATCTATATACGATTTGGCAGGTTGGTCTTTTATACAGTTGTTTCTTGTCATATCCATTTGAGCCTATGCCATATCTTACATAACATTTTGTTGTTTTGAAAGCTCTCAAGCAGAACAACCCCCCTCAAATCCCCTCCTAAAACCTATCAACTTAATACTAACACACAAAACTGTGTACATATTCAAATATTGAAGTTTTTGCTTCCTAATCAGAACAAATGTTCTAAGTTAATAGCCACACAGACAGGCTAGAGTTAACCTAAAAGAAAGGCTAGTCATGCCAAGACACATGACACAGTCTGCACTATTAATAAGCATTATTTGATTTTGTCTATCTTTATAGCTCTCCCAGCTGAGAAAACACTTGAATTCTTTCAGTAAATACTTTATCCAAGCCATTTCTGTTTATCAAATTGTCTTTTAGTGACATGAAGACCAGACACAAAACTGCTGAGGACACCTTGTTTACCAAAAAAAATCCTTATAATATTCAATATTCTTTTTCATTTACATGCTTTGTAATAAACTTGTTACTGGATAATACCTAGGGTCTTAACCCAGTCATTTACCTATGCAAGCATGGGAAAAAGCAAACTGATTTTTCATTTCTCATACTCTCTTAACCAGACCTTTCCTCTCTTCCCTTCTCTTCCCTTTTTTTTACATTGTAGTACCTGCATTTCTTAAAACTGAACAAAGAAAAAAGGAAAAATGGATAAAGAGAAAAAAAACACAACATCACCTGTTTATATTAGTATCCCTCATTGCATTTCAATAGAAAGTCTAATTGATTTTGTCTTATCTTTAAAGCTCTCCCAGCTGGGAAATCCCCTGATTGCTTTCAGAGAACATTATGTCCTAGCTAATTTCTCTTTTTTTCCCTCAATCAATCCCCTTCCACCAGAATGTCTTCAGTTTCTCTTCATCAGATTGTTTCCATGGAAACATGAAGACCAGCTGCAGAACTGCTACTAAGTATACACACATTTGCTAGAAAAAATCCTCATAATATTCAATATTCTTTCTCATTTGCTTGCTCAGTCTTAAAACTAATCAATCTAAGGTCCTTAATCCAGTCTTTTCCCCATGCAAGAATGAGAAAAAGCACAAAGCACATTAATTTTAACGTTGTAGTGCCTTTTTAACTAGGCTCTTTTTTTTACTTTGCATTGCCTATATTATTCAAAACTGTACAAGAAGAACGAGAGAAGAGGGAAAAGAAAAAAAACAGCATCTGTTTATAATCCCCATTACACTTAAAAATAGCATGCAAAGAAAACCATACACCACAAATACAGTAGTATTAAGAAAAGAAAATGTTTTCTTTACTTGCAGTTAGCTTTCTCCCCTCTCTTCCCCTCCACAAAGCATTTTTCCAAATATTAATAACATGAAGTAGGACATATACTTTAGAGTCCCCACAATTCCAACAAATTTTCAAAAAGTCCAATATCTCCAGATTTTCTTGTTCTTTCATGTTTCACAAATATAATTATTGCATTGTAATCCCACAGTAAGTTACTGATTTAATTACTGTTCTTCTCCATCGCCCAACTTCTGTCTCTGTTTCATTTCCAATGTACTCTCAATTCTTCTAGTCAACTGTCTTGCTCCCTTCCATCTCTCCAACATTTGCCATTGAAATACTGGAAAAGGTTTCATGGGTACAGTCTCTCTGTGGTCTTTATTACCAGAGGAAGAAGAAGCAGAACTGTTTCACAGCTCACTTTTTGTTGGACAAATTTTTGTATTTCCTCCTTAGCATGCACTTCATCAAAAAATGATTTTGTCCCTCCAGGGAAGAATACCTTAAAGAAAGATGGATACAGAAGTTTGAATCTCACACTTGCTTCTCAACATGCTCTGAATAGTGGAATGAATTCACTCCTCTTCTGCCTGGTGTACAATGAGTGATCATTCTCTACAAACACTCTGCTGTCTCCCCACTTTTAGTATTTTGTCCTTCTGCCACAGTTTTGTCAGAATCAACTCCTTCTGCTGGTAGGATTGTATCTTTACTATTAAAGGTCAAAGTTGCTTTCTTATAGCTAGGTTTGGATCATACACACAATGTGCCCTTTCAACTAATAACTCCTGCTGAGGAATACCAGTCCAGTTACATATTTGTGCTTTCATTAAATTAATGCAGCCTGTTCCTTCCAACTTCTCTGGTATAGATGAAAATCTTAGGTTTCCCTAAGTGCTCTGTCATCTAATTCTTTTATTTTTTTAAAACAACTCCCTTCATATTCAGCTAGCCTTTTCTTCATTTTGACCTCTGATTTTTGCAGCTTTATCATCTCATCTGAATATGTTTAAAGCTTTTTCCATTTTTTCCAGCCTTTTGTTGTTTGTGTTGTTATACTCCTTCAGTGTTTTATTTTAACCAGGTCTGTATGCAGTTGTCTTATATCTTCCTGTCGGTTACTAGAAGTCATGTCTGAAGGTTGCATTGCTTTTTACTGAACAGCTGCAGAACTTTCCCGAGTCAGTATTTCTTCCTTACTTTTTGTAGCTGATTTTTTTCCAGGTCTTCTGTATTTTTTTATTCCTGGCATCCAGGCAGTGTACTTACTAGCCAGTTACTGAAATTTACTCATAAACACAAGTCTACTGGCCTTCTCTGCTGAGTTTCTGTTTTCACACCGGAAGAACTAGAAACAAGCTGTTACTCAATGTGCAGCTATCTTGGAAATCCAAGTTGCCCCAATTTCTGGTGTAGTGTGTCATGTAGAGCACTGCAAGTACAAACACTAATCATGGTCCTCCACATGAACCATCCACAGCACCTTCTTCCTGTGATAGGTGAGTCAGTGATGGTCATTCATCTCCACTCTCACCTTCCTGTGCCAAGTCCATCAGCACCTGAGATGCAAATTAAACTCTCCGCATCTGAGGGGCAATTCCGTATTTTAACCTTCAGTGCTGCACACCTAGCAAATGGATTTCAAGAAGTTTGATTGCTATAATCAGCTTCATTCCACTCTGAAGATGAATTTCTTGACAGCCAGATCTTGAAAATATAATAGAGGACTGTGAGCAGGTTGCAGATCATAACTGTAATCACTGTGCTCCATGAGCTACAAAGTTGATTATGATTGGCTCCCCATTCATAATTCTCTGTATAATAATAATAATTCATAAATCTTTTCTAAAAGTTTGTGTTTTTCAAACATATATTTTCTACTAAGAAATAACAGTATGGTTTAAAGTTTTTTTCATGTGATTTGCTTAAAATCTGCAAAATGCAGCATTTTACTCAATAATGAATAAGATTTGTGAGGTATATATTAGTACAGTGATCTCCCTAGCGTGACTAGACATGCCTTTCAGAAGAAGATGGTCTACAGAATATGCTTTTCTGACTTTGGTAGATACTAAGTTTATATTATTGCTTGCCACTGTCCCTAGCTCTTTAGTTTAAGTAGATATGAAATAATGTAATTTAAGATATTAATAAGAAAGAATGTTTCCATATCCATATTCTGGAACATCTGTTCTTCTAATGTAAACTGGTTGGCCCCTGAGAATGCAAACAATGTACCTAACCATATGTAATAGGATATTCAGGAAAATCTCTCAGCTTTCCCTGATTTTTAGAGTCACCCCTGAGTTTACTTCAACATGTTGCTTTATATGTGTCTGACCATCTGCTGCTTGGTTGCATTCCAAATGCTTCCATCCTCCAGGCCCATTACAGTTGGCAAAGGTGAGGACATTTTGATGAAGGAAAGGGAAGTAGGGAAGTTCATATTTGGCCAGACAATAGCCTTCTGATAGAGGCTGCCACAGGCAGGAGAGGAAAGGAACATTGAGCCTCTCAGGTGGGAGGTAGAACATAGCTTATAATTTGTAACTTCATATACACTGTCATGCCAGGGCTTTTGCCTAGACCCTATCCCTTCACTACTGACTTCATCTTAAGAGTCTGTGTTGGGTATTGAAGAACAGCCAGCTATGGACATATCTGTTTTGGGCCCTGGGGTAACCATGCCTACTTAGTCCTCACACACACACAAACACACACACACAGCTAGGTCATCATTCCATGCCCTGGCTGCACCCTGCTAGTTCTGTCAGACATCCAAAACACTAATCATTACTCAAATCACATTTTCTGAAACCAGACCTTCATCTGTTTATGACACACTGACTGTTTTTAGTGCACAAAACTGACCACAAGCAGAGATATTTGAGAAGTCAAATGCTGAGGAAAAAGAAAATATTCAGTCCCAGCTAAAGACAGAATCCATAATAGGATATTTATAATGAGATTAACTGTATCAGAGACTGCTGAAAAATCTTGGTATGCTGTTGGTCCATCCTGAAATCCTTGAGAATATTTAGCACATTGTTTTTATCAATGAACTGTTTGTGTTATAGTATCTTTTTTTTTAAACTATCACAAACACAATTGAAAATCCAGTGCCTTCAAATATGGGATATTTTCATACACATCTTTCCTGAGCATCTTTCTCAATGGTCTTAAGAATAATACGGGTCTTTAGTTTTCATTATTAGAAATTAACCTACCTTTATATAATGAAATAATCACATCTTCCGAAAACATGTAAGATTATCTGATGAAGCATTTGATAAAATAAAAAGTATGAGCATTATGTGCAGTGAAAGGCATAATGATGAAAGTAATAACATGAAAGTCTAATGAACACTCTGAAATAATGGTTGTAAAAATTATCACTTTTTTGCAGTGGAGAATTCAAATTCCCTCACTAACCAACATATTAATGAGTCAAGCAATTAGAGCTATAATGGCAGAAGTTGCAAGGTAAAGAAACTTGCATAAGAAGATAACCACCAAAGGGGAACTCTCGGGTCTCATTGTCTTACTGACTTCATACTGCAATGAGAAAAATGGGGTGTTCATTTTACACCATGTTTAAGGGCCAGTTAGACTGCAACACTGAAATAAATGTACTTGATGCCATATTAGCAAAGCCCTTACTGAATAGCTCACTGTTTTTGTTGGAGCAGGATGCTAAAAACTGATATATTTAAGGTAATATAGAGAAATCTTTCATTAGTAAGGTAATATATCCATGTTTCAAAAGTCTTGAGGCAGAATAACAGGGAAGTACTATATATATATGCATATATATTCATATGATATTTCACCATTGACTGCTTTCATTTTGCATATGATCCTAAGTTGTATCTAGTTGTAATTTAAAGTTCAGATTACACAGCTTTCTGTTTTCCAGCAGAATCTCTGCTGTCATCTACTCCTTAATTTTGACATAGACCACAGACCTTTTACCTTTACCTTTTAAGACACACTTATTTAATATATTCAGAAAATTATTCAGGAGTGTCACACAATTAGAAATACTGAGTGGAACTAAAACTCTTTTTACTAAGGGGGTCCATTGACATAACCCTCGTGAAAAAAATGACAATTTAAAGTGAAATAGCATGATAGAACTAGCATTCATGTATTTTTTTACCTTTGTAATAAACTAGAATTATTTTAGCTTGTCAGATATTTGAGTCGATACACTTAATGCCAAATTTTAAAATACAAATTATTACTAGGAAAGGTCCTGGGGGCATGTTGTCCTGGAAAAATTATGAGGACTTCAAGTAAATATTGGCTTACAGTGATTTGTAGTATGGTAGATGTTATATACTAGGACAAAGATGATGTAAGAACTTTTATTTACGTTCAAGGAACTGGAATTTGTTATCAGAAATATTTACCTTGTTCAAGTTATACATGAGGACAAAGCTATTGTATAAATTTTTCTTTACATTCAAGTAACTGGAAATATTTACTTTGTTCATTTACCACATTACATTCAGACCAATAACAGGTAATGAGAAAATGCTTTACCTAAGGAAAGCTCCTAGCTATAACAATATTGAATACAAAGTAATTTGTTTTTTAATAATACTAATGCTATCCATACAACTTGGCTTAAAGGCACAACACTCTGCCTTAATCTGATATTATGTTAAATATTTATAAAGTAGTGTGATTTATCTGCAGGGGTTGGTTAATGTAACAGTACATATTTACAATGTACTGTTATACCAAGCACTGCTAAATCACTTTACAAATATTTATCAGAATGTTTGGTTAAGGTAATTACTGTTTACATTTCTATTATAGTTGATACCATGATTTAGACATGAAGGCTGCAGATGAGGAAAATTATCAGATAGTGAAAATATTGAATACTAATAATCCATGTCAAATAATGCTGATTTTATAAAGGTGGTTTAAATTTCCAAGAACTGTATTAAACACTTTGTAGAGATAGTTATAAATTGATTAAACAGTATTTTCTGATTACTACAACAGTAAACTCTAATCTGCTTCTGCTTGCACCAATCACTGCAAAATATCTAAATATTTTACTAATGTAGGTGCTATTTTACATCAGCATTTTTTGCAGTCATTTCAAAGTTTGAACACCAAAGGAAAGCTGATGTCTGCAAACAATACTGAATGCTGTAATCATAGCGTGCAGTTGAACACAGTTTACAAAGGAAGGATCACTTGTTCTATGAGGCAGCAATCAGCATATGTGGAGGAACATCAGCTTCAGATAAAAATATCAGATATTGTAGCATAACACCTAGAACATACTGGAATCAATAAGTGCCTGAGAAAGTATTACATGGTATAGTACAGTACTTACACGATACAGTGGATGCCAACTATTTAGATATTGCTGAAAAACAATTAAATGGTTTAAACTAGTATCACTTGGTGTCGTATAAAATATTTAGGTGTTTTAAAATGATAATTAGAGAGATCTTAGAAGTGCCTGTACCAGGATAATATTATAAATTGTAGAACAGCATTTAGAGGGTGAAAACAGCAGGCAGATGTAGGAAATGAGAAATTATACTAAACACTGCAGGGGAAAGATGAAAGCAGGGATGACCACAAGCCAAAGGGATGATGTGTGTGAGTATCTGTGCCAGTGGATATGGGGTGAGGAAAATATTTATTTATTTAAGGGTTGGTTGACACTGGCCACTAGGGAAACTAATAAAATATATGTATATATAAAGCATGTGTGCCATATACAATGAAAATGTGAAGGAATAGACTTAGAGTGAGTAAACATAGTACTCTGGTATTGCATACTGTGAATTGATAGAATATATATATATATATATATATATATATATATATATATATATATATATACAGTGTAAAAAAGAAGATACAACATAATACCATACAGTTACTGAATATAGGTGTAGACTGAATGATTTAGCTATTATTTACAATCTATTCTAAAGAAGATATACTTTGTTATATAAACTGTGTATTTTAGGGAGCACTTCATGAAAAACACATGAATTTGAACATTCTGGTATGGCATTAGCAATATGTGTAGCTGACTGTGCTATTGTCCTTAAAACAGAAACAAGAGGATGCCGTTAAATGACACACTTTTAGTTCTAATTTAATTTGTTCAAGGGCTTCATGTTTTGTAATATTTTCAGGCAGGCAATTTCAAATGGTTACCCCTATCTTAGAGATAACCCTTTTGCCTGTAGACATTTAAAAAACTTAGGTCTAATAATGGTTACATTTTCTTCTGAGTCATTTCTGTCAAAATAATTTTGTTGTTTGATAAAAAGTTTAGATTTTAAGAGGGGTGGGGGGCAATGTCCTGGATTAAACAGTTGTGAACTAAAAAGAAAGGTGGCCATATTTGTTATTGGCAGCCAATTAAAGGTTACAAGTAACTGTCATGATAGGTGCAACTGTATGCCAGCGTGATGATCTAATGTTATTTACTGTGATCCACAACTTGTATGTATTTGCACTAGAACATATTGTTATTAGAGGTAGGCCATATTCCATTTTAGATATTAATATGTTTTCTCTTAGTGCATGTCAGGCAGAAGATAAAAGTAAGTGGGACATTTTATAACAGAGCTCTAGATGTGGTAGTGTCTTCTTAAGGACAATTTCATTATGTTTGACAACACTTAGAAGAGGGGTCTAATGTCATGCTAAGATGCTTTAGCTGTCTGATTAAAAGCAGGACATTGCCTTAGTTATGTGTGATTATCATAGGTGGGAGCCTGGTTAGTTTCTGAGGGGATTCAAAAATCACTAGATTCGATTTGGCTGTGTTGATTAGCAGTAGTTGTTATAGGTCCAGTTAAATAGGACAATGAAATCTTACTTTGGAGGGTAGAAAGGTCTCTATTTGATTCTAGGAGAAGAAGGTCAATTGCATATAATTTTTTTTTCATGTCAGACAGATCCAAGGTTAAATAATGTATTAAGAGAGAGATAATAACAGAGGGCCTAATACTGATCATTGTGGGATACTTGTGTTTAGGTTGCCATAACTAGATGGGGAATAGCTGCAAAATCTCTGGAATGTTTGTTTGTGAGGTAGCTATTGAATCATTTTTGTGTAGTGGTTCTGAGGATGTCTGTGCCAAGCTTATGTATAAGAAGCTTATGAGAGAATATTTCAGAAGCATGGGCTAAATCTAAGAAGAAGCCTCCATTTAGCTTGAATCATTAATGCTGGTGTCAACTGCAGTATGTAGAACAGTCATAGTACTGAAAGAGCTGCAGAATCCATGTTGTTAGTCATAGAGGAGACAATTTGTTTCTATGCTTGAACAGTTGTTTGTAGGTCAGGTTTTTAAATATTTTTCTTAATGCACCTAAATTAGCAGTTTGTCTGTAATACTTACATTCTTTATTATGGGGGATTTTAGGAAGATGTAAAATTATGGGGTGCTTAAATAGTTCATGGTTGATAGGGAAGGGCTGTAAATATAGCTGAGTGGTTTAGATAAGTAGTTAACAGACATTTTGAGGGAGGAGGGATGAAAAATAGAGACGTTAGATCCTGATGTGGGATTCAGGTTGAGAACAGCTTTTTAACCTCCATAATTAAGAGATGTTTGAAGTAGAAACTAGAATTATAGGCTACTAGAGTGTATAAATGAGAATCATAGAAGGCAGACTCTATTGTGGTTACGTAGGACTGATACTATTTGGTAAGGAGAAGAATGTGGTACTTATGTCCTGTATAATTTTAAGGAGAACATTTCTGTAGGATTTGGCATTGATTTAACAGTTATTTGTGGGTTTAGCTGATTTTTGTGGCATCGATAATTGTGCCTGTTAATACTTTAAATTCTTTGCAGAATTGTTTAGGGCTAGCTGTGAGAGCCTCTTGCCAACGAGACCTTTACTTCTTTGATGGATTTTCTGGCTTTCTTTCTAAAATCTACAAACTGTTCATGTAGTTGTTTTTGAAGCTTGCTGTTTCTATTTTTTCCTTGTTTTGTTTCCTAGTCTGAGAAGCTTTTTGCTATCACTAGTAAGCTAGGAAAACCTTTGGCCCCTAAGTCTTTGCTTTACTATGGGTAAGGTGACATCTTGAACTGTAGAGAGTTGTTGTGTGAAGTTGGAAAGGACATTAATGAGATTGGTATTTAGGTAGGTACTAAGTATTTATTGTTTGCCTTCAGGGAATGGGCTGTAGGAGAAGATAAAACAGTTTTTTTTATGATTCGAAGGACCAACATGATGGTACAGGGCAGTTGTTGCTCACTTATGTGCATCTTGTCCTAATATTAGTTATGTGGACAGGCTCAAATCACTATCACTCTACTCTGTATCATTCAGATTGCTCAGAGGTGATCTGTGTCTTGCCTAAAAGGCAATCTCAGACCCTGCTCTACTAGGGATGCTTCATATCTGTAAGTCTAACTCCTTGCGTGTACCTGATCAAAAGACTTAAATCTAATATGTGACATTAACAAAACCTGCTGGAGAGACAGGTTTGTCTCCCAGAGGCTGCCCCATCTCTGGAATAGACTCCCCATACACGTCAAACAAAGTATGTCGCTGACCCTCTTCAAGTGCAATCTTGATGAGTGGATGGGCAACCACAAATTTGTCCCAGGGGTTCCACCTTTGTCCTTAACTGACAGGGGTGACAGGTGCTGATTGTGTTTTCTTTTCTGGTGATAAACTCTTGGCTAGGCTTGTAAGGGCCCCAGAGCCATTAGCCTAGTAATCTCCTATGATCCAATAAGTGTAGAGTCATTTTCAGCTCTGGAGATAGGTCTAGTGGGCTTTTTTACAATTTCTCCTAAGTCGTATAATATAAGCATTCTACTAATGTGGTAGTTGTGATGCTGGTGGCATTTATGTTAATGTCTTCCAGAATAATGGTACCCTTGGGAACACCAGAAGGGTGTGTTTTCTCAAATGGTTGTTGGATTTTGAGCACAGAAGATGGAGGAGGAATATATATCAAGCAGAAGTAAAGATTAGTATGACTTCCAAGCAGGAGATGGACTGATATCCAGTTTAGGCTTTTATCATCTGTATTGCTGGCCATTTTGATAGTATTCACACCAGTTGGGAAACTAATAAGCTCTGTACCTCCACTCTGTCTATCCTATGGCCTGTTATCAAGGAATAAAAATGTATGCTAGTTGGGAACTTGTTATTTACTAAAAGTGTTACACATCCACCCTGCCTGTTCCATGAACTGTTATCAAGTTAAGGTTCTGGTCTGATGTAATATAATGGGAAGGGTAGCAGGTATCCTTTAACCAAACTAAATTTTGTTATATCCATTACACATGGCTCTTCTTTTTGTAGCCATGCCTCCAGATCTGCCCATTTGTTATTTATACTGCAAATATTTAAACATGCAGTTTTAAATTAATGTATACTATGAGTTCTTGTAGATAATATTTGAGAGGGTAGGGAAGCTTGGGTCCTTAAGACTGGGTTTGGGTTAGGTAGAAATTTACCAGTTAGAATTATCTTTGTAATTAGATAATAAAGCTCGGAGAGTGATTTTTTTTTGAGGGAGAATAGAAGGAGGGATAATTTTGCCAAGGAAGATTTGTAGAATATGCTATTGTTTAGTTACGTAGGCTAAGGTTGGGGATAGAGCTCAGGTAAGGGTGATTTGTTTAAGGATGTAGTCAGGTGGAAGAGTACCATTAGGAATGTTCTTGTAGTGGGGTAATGCAGCACTGATGGTAAGAGACAGACAGCGAGGGAGTTTAAGAAGGAGCCTAGGTATAGCAGTGAGATGGATGGTTATTTGGATGATGTTAGGGTTGGTAAGGTTAGGGCTGTAGTGTAATGTGATAACTAAGAATAGATGACTGTTATGAATATAACAGGTATAATGAGGACATTTTCTTCAAGTTGAGTGAAAGCAGTGGACTGGTGTGAGAGGTTTAGGATAGGAAAATGTTAATTTCCCTACTTCATACTGTACTGACCCAGACATTGGAACTGTGACTTTAATTTGAAGATAACTGCATAGATCTCTGGTGTTTACATGGGATATTTGGAAGGTATGGATTTCGTCTAGTAAAGTTTAAACTTTTTTTGTCTTGATTGCACGTTTTAACTTAGTTAAATGGCTTTTAGAAATGGTTATGGTTGAAAACTACAAGGTTTTTCCTGTTTTTCCTGTAAAGAGTAGTGTATGGCATAGGCCTCAAGTCAGGCATCTTTGCAGCACTGAGTTTACCATTTGGTGCCTGCCCTTATGTAGTCTTGTTTGTGTGTATTGGTGGTAGGTATTCCTACTATAGGCTTCTTCTAGATTACTAGTATTATTTTTTTTTTTTGGGGGGGGGGGCTGTGGTATTAGTTTTTAGGTCATAAGCAATTTTTTTAAGTATTTTGAGAAATTCCAGTCTTCAGAAAGGTTCCCCTATATCTTCAGATAATTTGATGGTTGTAGTATAGTGTTACTAAGTCAAAAATTAAAGAAACACAGTAAAATATGTTAGTGGAATGGGAAACCAAAATAAATGTTGCAAGACAGAGTTTCAAGACATTAACATATGAGAAATCATTTTGCTGAAAAAATGTGAAAGTTCTAAAAACAAGAGTATGAACTGAATTTAGCAGTGAAATTGCTTAGTCTTACTTTTGGTCTTCCACTGCCCAAGGATCTGATGTGATGGAAACCCAAGTAGAAGGCAGAGTGCCATGTGATTGATTCAGAAAGTTATAAAAAAAAATGACAACCGGATAAAAAAAGCAGTTTCTGGGATAAAAATGAGATTATTTCTGGCACTATGTCAGGTAGTGTCTTCAATGTGTTTCTAATGCCATGTAATATATATATATATATATATATATATATATATATATATATATATATATATATAGGCTAGTATACAGCTCAATAAGCTCCTGCCTGGTGCCCTGCAGAGTTCTACAGCAGCAGAGAGACAAAAGAGAGACTTTGGAGTGACCTGAGCCATACCTCCCTGGACTACATGAAAAGAGACATGGAGGAGCACTCTGATCACGTAGCCCAGGCCGGTATGACCCTGACCCTGAGTAGCATCCTGCCCTCACCAAGAATGATACCATGGTATAGAGAAAAAAATATCAATTTCAACAATTGGCTAAGCTTCTGGTGTCATTCAAAGGAGATCCAGTGTCTGTCAGCCTGGGATGACATGCTCGACAAGCCACGCTGCTTTGCTAGAGATGGCTTGCACCTGTCACCCTTAGGCTTTCGAATACTGGCCAAGGCTCTTGCCACCCCCATAGTGCCTTTTTTAGGCAAGGCTCAAAAGTCAAACCCACCACTGTAAATAGCACAAGTAACAAAAAACTGAGGGTAATGCTACTTAATGCCAGAAGTCTAAACCTCAAAATGCATGCACTCAAGGCACTCCTCAGTATGGAGAAAATTGATATATGTACGGTAACAGAAACCTGGTTTAAGGCTCCAGAGAGCATCCCAACACTACCAGGCTACAACTCATACCATACATTTCGGCCACAAAACCCAGACCGAAATACAAAAGGGGGGGAGTATCCATATTCATCAAGGATACCCACACCTCCAGGTTAGTGGCACAGCATGATGCTTCAGAGATCATCCACGTGCAACTAACAACGGGCAAAACTGCTATTCAAATTATAGCTTGCTACAGATCACCCACCATGTCCTGGGACCCCCACTCCGCATTCCTGGAAACACTGGAAAACATAAAGGTCCTACCAAACACCCTGATATTGGGTGATTTCAATTAACCAAACATTAACTGGGAGAACTACTCAAGTCTAAACTCCCTTGCCCAGCATTTCCTACAATTTATAAACTCAAACGCCCTGGATCAATTGGTCAACACCCCCACCAGAGGTGACAACATATTGGACCTGGTCATCACCAACATGGGTGATCGGTGTTTCACACTGGAGGTCAACCCCTCACTGGTTAGATCTGATCATAAACTAATCACTCTGGATATCCACATTCCACCACCACCCCTGGTCAAAGAGACCACCATGAAAAACTTTTCAAAAGCAAACTTCACGTTACTTAAGACCCAGGTGGAAGTGTCAAAGCCCCCATGCTAAAGAATAACGCTGTCCAAGCTGCAAAATCCTTTACTAATGCACTCTACAGGCACCTACAATAATGCATGGATCATGCTATCCAAAACAAAACCAAGACTCACTCCTCCAAGGAAAGGAAACCAGTCTGGTGGATCCCTGCCATAAACAAGCTATACAATAGAAGGAGGAAACTAGTACAGAAAAGAGTAAAATCCCAAGAAGGGAAGACATCCCTGATCAGTATCAGCAAGAAACTACGATCCCTCATAAAATCATCCAAGGCTAGCTTCGAAAGACAAATTGCCATGGACTCCAAAGATAACCACAAGGCATTCTTTAGCTATGTCAAGAATCTAGGTGGTAATTCTCAGATCTGCTCGGAGTTAGTGCAGAATGGCACAAAATACACTGAACCGACCGATATAGCCAACATCCTGGCAGACAGGTTCAGTACAAACTTCACCCCCCTCTCACCCCCAAAAGTGCCCATAACTATACCAGAAGAATATAGTGCCCCTGAAATCACAGACACTCAGGCTAAAACAGCCCTCTCCAAAGCCAAAAACACAGCATCAATGGGACCGGATGGTGTCCCAGGCTGTGTCCTACATGAGCTCAAAGATGAACTAACCCCTCACCTAAACACACTGTTTAAACTCAGCCTCTCCACATGCTACATGCTCACAGAGTGGCGCACAGCAACGGTTATTCTGTTCCACAAAGGTGGAGCCACAACGGACACCTGGAACTATCCCCATATAAGCCTGACTAGCTTGGTCTGCAAAGCTTTGGAGCACATCATCATGGATCTCATTAACAGAGACATTGGAAATCTCCAAACACTGGACCCTTCCCAGTTTGGCTTTGTTAAGGGCAGATCATGCCTCCTAAACCTGGTGGACTTCTTTGAGACAGTTACCAAGGCTATAGACGAGGGAAAGGTCATCCACACAGCCTAACTAGACCTCACAAAGGCCTTCGACACCATTCCCTACTCAGATATTATAGACAAGCTCACCAGCCTGAACATAAACCCCTACGTCATGAGATGGGTTGCAAACTGGCTCAAGGGCAGAACCCACATGGTAAGAGTTGCGGGAGCTAGGTCTGACTCTAAACCGGTTACAAGTGGCATTCCCCAGGGCTCAGTCCTAGGACCCCTCCTGTTCAGCATATACTTCTCAGAGGTACAGGCAAGCACAGGAGGATTATGGCTGACCAAGTTCGCAGACGATTGCAAACTAAGGGCTATAACTGACTCTCCGGCTGACACAGACATCCTCCGAAAGGGTCTCACTGAGACAGATACCTGGTGTCAAAACCATGGCCTCAAGCTAAATGCCAAAAAGTGCATAGTCATCCCCTTTGGAAAAAACAAAGTACCCACAAACTACCACATAGGTGGTAGTCCCCTAAATACGGAAAATGTAATAAGGGATCTGGGAACCCAAGTAGATAGTAACCTCTCCTTTGATAATCACATTGCCAAAGTGGTTAGAAAATCCTTCTATGTGGCCCACCTAATCACAAAAGGGTTTGCATCCAGATTGAAAGAGGTCATTGGGCCCCTCTACACATTACTCATCAGACCCATCATAGAGTACAATGATGTACCTTATAAGACACCTGCAGCAACTGGAAAGACCACAGAAGTACCTCACCAAGAGGATCACTGGCCTCAAGCAGATGCCCTTTGCAGCTCGACTGAAGAAACTCCAGCTGTATTCGGTTGCATACTGCCTACTCAGAGGTGATCTCTGCCTGGCATACAAGGTCATGTCCAACCCAGAATTGATGGACATGCTCCACCTAAAGAAAACCATATCCCCTCGAGCCACACGTTCCAGGGAACTAAACCTCACCACAACAATAAATAGGATGCGCTGGAGGGATAGATTCCTGTCTTAGAGACTTCCCATGCTCTGGAATTCCAATATACATTAGGCAGAGCTCCTTGCTAACCCTCTTCAAGAGAAACCTTGATGAGTGGATGGGAAACAGAAAGTTTACCCCAGGGATTACTTCAATGGCTCTGCTGGACAGAGGCACAGGGAACTAATCTAAGGAGGCAGCAAAAGCCAACACATTCCAGCTAGGCTTATAAATGCCTTCGGGCAGATAGCCTAGTACCTACCTATGAACCTATGAACCTATATATACATACACATATATATATCTTGTTTTAAGACTATACATTGCTGGCCAGTTCCATTGTGTAGAGGGATAAAGCCCTGAATAGAATGCAGGCAACCTGAGTTCAAACAGTGCTCAGGTGCCTGTAAGAAATGGCTGAGGAGGATGAGGGTGAGCGAACCCTGCTGGCTCACCCATTCTGGGGGGAGGTTGGGTGGGAGAAAGCTCTGGATCACTACCAGGGAGACACCTAGCAGGAATATTAGGTGTAGCCTTGTGGACCTCGAGCCTGCCAAGCCCTTTCTGTCCTGCTGCACTCACACCACATAGCTGAGGAGAACTCAGTGTGGAGGCACAGCTTCCTTTGGAAGGCAGCAGTGGTGTAGCTCAGAGGAGCTGCTTTGTGGAAGTAGGTGCTCCCTAGGGAAAATTATGGGCCAATTGGGGTTCCTGGGTAGAAGCAAATAAGCTGTATGGCTCTTGTATAGCATAGGAAATCCAAAAGGAGGGCAAAAAATAGCAGCTAGTGGACCATTGGGTAAGGTCTGGGAGTAGTGAAAAATTAGGATACATGGCTAAGATGATAGTATGATATGCATAAAGCACAAAAAGCAATGTTCACACTTTTTTAAAGTTTTGTTTTCCATGCACCAAGATTTTTACTCGCCGAATGTGTAGCAGTGTGTTGACATTTTCAAAGCAACCTTTTGTGGTCAATGTTGTGAACATCAATATTTGGGTCATTCACATATTAACAATAGACCCATACAGGAATTCAAGCACCTTGTCTAGATATCTCCAGTTTAATGGGCAAGTTAAAACATTGGTGCAAAAAGTGAAAAGTATTCTTAAGAAATGTGATAACTCTGAGTTGATAGATTATTAAAAAAAAAAAAAAAACAACACTGTTGAGCAGAAAAAAAACCTTTATATAAATAACACAAAGCTTTCAGGTCAAACACCCTTTCTCAATGCTTAATACAGGTTCACTAAAAATAGAAATTTAAATAGGAGTCAAAAACCACATGACATGCAGCCCAAAAGTCATGTGACCAAATAATACAACATACAAATATACCAAAATGCACATAAAAATGAAAAATAAAAAATAATAAATACATAATTATCTATACATATTAGGAGTATAAATATTTAACTTCGTTACTTTAACTTAGTACGTTGTATTCTAACTAAAATAGGCTTCAAGGAAACAGCAGAATTCAAACCAGGAGGACTATCAGCTGATAGTCTGATAATCCATTCAAACTCTCTTATTTCCAAAGAATTTCCTATGTCCCCTCCTCTACTAGATATGTAAACACTATTACCCTAAACTTAAAACTATGATTAAATCCTTGTATAACAATATGTTTATATAGGGCATTATTTTCACATGCTCTTCTTACCTCGGATTTGTGTTCCGTTATACGTTCTTTTAATTTTCTGGTCGTCTTCCCTACATAGAAAGAGGAACAAGCAGTGCAGGTTGCAAGTTATACCACATTAGTAGTTAAACAAGTGGCTGATACATGGAACTTATAGATCATATAACATATTCTTTAAAGTTTTTTATCAAAGATTTGTGGATGACTGTTTTTTAGTTTGGAAAGGGTCTGCCCCTGAATTGTCTGAATACTTGTTATATTTGAATAGTACCACCAGTTATTTGGAATTCAAAATGGAATTCTCGAGTAATCAAATAAGTTTTTTGGATGTTAATATAGAATATCAGGGTGGTATAATAAATACAAGTGTGCATAAAAAAGAAGTTAATGCTGGGAGGTACCTACATAGTTCTAGTATGCATGCCCCACATGTCTTTAGAAGTGTGGTTATGGCACAACTAGGTAGAATAAGTAGATTGAATACAAATGATTTATGTTTTTTAAATCAATTAGAGGACACGTGCAGAGTTTATGGTTAGTGGATATAAAACTGATCTTTTGGCTGATGTCAAGACCAAAGTTATAAATAGTAGGCAAACTATTTTCAAACCTATTTTCCTGTCATCTGAAGAACTTATAAGTAATTCTAACAGTGTTTTGTTAGGGGATGATAATGTGAGGTACGTTACATCCTATAATGTTATGACACACTTGGTTAAAAATGTTATAAGCAAATACTGGATGGTATTAATGGCGTCTAGTGAGATCCAGACAGTTTTAGGTGATAGACCACAGTTTGCGTATAGAAATATGAAAACTTTAAAAAATATGTTATGCTATAAGGACTTTAGGGAATGTTTGCAAGATAAATGCAGATTGGAAAAGATGGGCACATTTTGCTGTTGAAATTGTAGTTGTTGTAGTGATATCATGAACAATGATATCAGTAATAACCATGGTAATAGTGTTTTTGTACATCCGACAACAAATAAGATCTATAAGTTCCATGTATCAGCCACTTGTATAACCTGTATTAAGCATTGAGAAAGGGTGTTTGACCTGAAAGCTTTGTGTTATTTATATAAAGGTTTTTTTTCTGCTCAACAGTGTTGTTTTTTGGTGATTTTTGATAGATTATTACTTACCATTCTTGAGTACAAAAACATTACATTAGAGTCAGTCGTATTATCTTCTACAGTCTCATCTCCAATCATCTTTTTCTTTATTTTTGCCAGATGATAGACACATTACAACATTGATTTGCTGCAAGAGAGAGAGAGAGAGAGAACAGAAGCAGAAATTCCACTTCCGTAAATCTGCAGAACTATTTCTATTTTCAGAAAAAAGGGGAAAAGTAAGAATGTGTCAGAATTTTCCAGCAATCTTTGGAAGCAAAGTGCAAATGCAAAGTACAGTGATTGAATATTCAGATTTTCCAAAGAACAGACTTGCAAGCCTATCATAGGCATCAAAGGCACTGTCAATGTTACTATATGTAAAGGCCCACCTGGAAGTCCTACTGCCTTATTTGAACTCCATAGTAGTTTCAGAATCTTAGAAACAAGCAGTTCAAGAGTCTGATTCTGAGTCATATCTAAATTCATGTAAGCTACCTAATGTGAAAAAAAAGTAATATTACATTCCTTAGTTATAAATGCTGCTAATCTTAGTAGAAGCAGCAGGATCAGGGACTGTCCCATACCAGACAGATTCAAGGGAGTGATCAAGAAACAGATGTAGTGACTGTATACAACTGCAAAATATGTTCATGTTGTTGCTTGCTTGTTTGTTTGTATGCATTAGATGACTCCTTTATATAGTGACAGGCTATGCAGAGTGCAAATATAATATATATATATATATATATATATATATATATATATATATATATATATATATATATATATATATATATAAAACTACACAGATAGTCAATAGGTGTGCGAGATCGCATATTTCTCAGGGCATGGAACTATGCCCTTTTGTTGAGATTGTGCAATCTCAGAGTTAGTATATGTAATTAGCAGGGAGTGTGGGGATGCAGTCCCTATATGGGGGGTATATGGGTGTAGGAGGAGTTGCCCCCCCTGCTAAATGCAATATTTTATTTTATTTTTTAAGTTTATGTTTTGTATGTGCCCCGTTTGTTGCTAACTGCATGAGTAGCAGCGGGTCAAAGTTTGTAAAGTCGACTTTTGTAGTCCATTTTGTAAAATTGGTTCTTTGGGTGTTTCATTTAATTTCTGTACACCTGGATATATATATATATATATATATATATATATATATATATACACACACATATATATATATATATATATATATATGTGTGTGTGTGTGTGCATTTGAAAAGCATTTGTCTATCTATCTATCTCTATATCTATCTATATATATATATATATATATATATATATATATGTGTGTGTGTGTGTATAATCAATGAAACCTTGTTTAAATGCCTAGAAAGGACTCCCTCCATACCTGGGTTTAGTGCCTACCTCCAGTCCAAATGGAAACAGTTGGTGTATTCATTTGTCAGACACCCTGTCACCCCAGACAGATTCCCAGAGACCTGCAAATTTAACTTACTGAATTCCAAATCACACTAAACAAAATCAGCTATCAGTTTATCAGCTGTTACAGGACTCCTTCCATGACCCCAGAGATTTGTGGCAGGTTCCTAAATGTCATGGATGAACTCCCCATCAACAAAAACTCCATCATTCAGGAAGTCTTTTACTACCCATCATTTGACTGGAGTACCTATACCACCAATATGGTCAGACGTTTTTAGACCTAATAAGTACAAATTCAGTAAACAGGAAAAGATTAGAAGCATTGGCCCTCTTTTCTTTGTTTTATAGGCTCCTCATCGGGAAATTGTGCCTTGCTTTCTGAGCAATCAGGGACCCAGTAATCCTGAATCTCTTGTACATTCACAAATAAAACAGTTCCATACCTATTAGAACAAGGGATCTAAACCTACTTAAGGATATCAACAAAACAAGGGGAGAGACACCCTCATTACTCAGCATCCTCCTCACCTCTGGAATAGACTCCCCCCATGCAGATAGAGCAGTGTGATACACTATCTTCCTTCAAATGGGGCCTGGATAATTCAATAGGTATTCATAAATTTATCCCAGGCATGACTGACAAAGTTGTCTTCAAGAAAACAGGTACAGTCTACAGTCGGATCTGGCAAGTTGTTATGGTTACAAGACCTAGTAGCCTTGAACTTCATATTAGCGCATTATAATAATGTTGGGTGTATTAGGGGAGAAATGCCTGATAAGGATACTCATTGCAATATGGAGAATGATGCATATCCCTGATGACCGAAGAATAAGCATTCTAGTGACAGTGTACAAGAGCAAAGATGATATTCACAACTGCGGACATTACAGAGGTGTCATCCTTTTGCCATACTGCATGAAAGTGCTAAAGAGGATGATAAATAAATGATAGAATAGTAGAAGGTAAGATGGGAGATGAGCAATTTGAATTCAGATCAGAATGTAATACAACCAACCCAATGTTTGTAGTAGCACAGACAGTGGAGAAGAAGTTGGAGATGTGGAAAGAGTAAATGGCTAGCAGAGTAAATGGATGTACAACACAAGTTTTTTCTGGGAAGGAGAATGCTGCAAATTATAAATCAAGCTTACAACAAAAATGCCAAATTAGTCAAAGTAGTATTATAGAGTATTAGAGAATGGACGACCTGTACATTGGCACCCTGATTGGAGAACGAACGTTCTCCAGCAGGGTGTTAATATACAGGTAATGCCCACTGAAAAATGAGTCTGCTGCTTCATGGCAGGATATTGAGCTGCAGTGGAGCTTGGACTGAAAGTAACCTAATGGTCGCCATTATTTTATGCTTGCTAAACAGCACTTTAGTAAGTGTAAAATACATATATATATATATATATATATATATATATATATATATATATATAAAATATATATAAGAAAATTATTAAAAAGTGTGTGTGTACACATGCATGTGAGTGAGAGCGAGATTGAATGAGCCATTATTTTATACTTGCTCAGTAGCAACTTTGCTGTTTAGTGAGTGTAAAAACAGAAAAAAGTATGTGTGTTTATGTTTCTGTATGTGTGCATTTATGTTTCCGTCTGTCTGTGAGTCTATGTATACATGCCTGCGTGCATGAAAGCGAAGTGTGTGTGAGTGGAAAGTAAGTGTGTGTGAGTGAGAGAGAGGGAGTGAGGAGTGAAAGCAATTAAGCACTGGCAGCAGCAGTTGTTAAGTGGCTTGCATACCTCTTGGCCTCTTAGCTCGATATATGGATAAAGCTTAAACTAAATGGGAAACAAAGGATCAAAATAGGAACATGTTTAAATACTGCTGTTATAAAAATCACAGTTGCTTTAATAGTAGAATTTGTGTTAGCATACATTTTCTGAAGCTCGTGTGTGTGTGCGTGTGTGTGTGTGTGTGTGTGTGTGTGTGTGTGTGTGTGTGTGTGCGTGCGCGCGCGCACATGTGTGAGTGTGCACGTGTGTATGTGTCTGACCAGTGGCAGCAGCAGTAAAGAGGTTTGCATACCTCTCAACCTTAGCAGAAGAAATCTGGATAAAGTCTGAAATACAGGGGGATCAAAGGCTCAAAATTAGGAACAGATTTTAAATCTTGTACTTATAAAATTATGAAGTAGCTTAAATAACAGAATTTGTGTTATCATGAATTTTCTGAAGGAAATAAAGTCTGAAGTCCGAAAGTCAAATGTATGCCATTATTTAGTGATTTCAGTCCCCAATGACTGGCAACGAACCACATATTTTAGGAGTAAGGCACCAAAAAATAAAGTAAATATCTGGATATATTTTTAGATATTATATTTTGTATGTAAAATGCTTCCTCCAACACCATTTACATATACTACAGCAACTTTGAAACAATAGGTGGGGGAACTATTTTACATCAAAAAATATATAAAAAAATAATATAGTAATAAAAAATAAATAAGTAAGTAAAACACAACTGTTTTATAGATAGCCCATTCTCTAAGTGCAATAATGTCCTCCAGGGTGTGTGGGCGTTATTTACACAGTAACACACACTCTGTTGGGCATTATTGCTTGCTTATATTATCCACATTGAGCAAACGGTCTTCAAGAGTCACCTTCATTTTAAACTATTAGGCAGCCTGTAGGATTTTACTATTTTGCTTGTTTTCTTTTGTATGACAAAGTAAGTGTAGCCCTGCTTATGGCAAAAATAACTCTGGTATGTAACTTTACAGTGCCAAGTTTGTTGCTAACTGCATGAGTAGCAGCGTGTTAAAGTTTGCAAAGTCGACTTTTGTAATCCACTTTGTAAAATTGGATCTTTGGGTGTTTAATTTAATTTCTGTACACCTGGATATATATATATATATATATATATATATATATATATATATATATATGTGTGTGTGTGTGTGTGTGTGTGTGTGTGTGTGTGTTTATCGTCATTTTATCACACACTAAGTTGGTGTAAATTTTAAGTGTGTAGTCAGAGTATGGCTTAATGACATTCTTCAGAGGTGCTCTGTAGTTAGCTACCTAGAATGTTATATTCAGCAAGTTATTTAAAATGCTCCTGCTCAGCCAGGTTAAGTAAATATTTTTCAATACTTTCAAGATTAATTCAACCAAGCCAATACACCTAAGTGATACTCTCACTAGCTTTGTAGAGCACTTGAAAATGTAAACTCACATTGTGATGTCAAGGAAAAAATTCTTAAACAATCAGCACTGTAGTCTTGGACAGAGAAAGCTGTTCATAACTGCAGTGATGAATGAACCAGTAGTAAACACACCCAAAAAGGTGAGCTGAAAAGGGTTTCTGCTGCTGCCTTAGCAGAAATTAAAGTGATGGACATAGGCTACAAATGTGAATTGCATTTACTAGATGGCAAACAGTATAGAAAGCTTACATTCTCACTGGATTCTGGTAAGTAAAACAGACGTGATGTCAGGTAAAATTCTTCAATATCCATGAACAGTAATGGAGCACCACAATATAATCTTGTCTTTTCCTGTAGGGAGATGATGCC
Organism: Protopterus annectens; assembly: GCF_019279795.1. Taxonomy (NCBI): domain Eukaryota; kingdom Metazoa; phylum Chordata; order Ceratodontiformes; family Protopteridae; genus Protopterus; species Protopterus annectens. The sequence continues at coordinate 1,472,644,266 of NC_056735.1, forward strand.
AGGATATAGGGGAAAGAAAATCCAGTTTTTGAAAGCACTGAAAATCCTCAATTGAGTGTTGATCAACTTGGGAAGAAGAAACTTTGCCAGCAATTCTATAATGGTTCTGAGTATCAAAATTGGGAGAGGATGTATAGTCAATACTGTGCCTGTATCCATTTTTTTTGTGTCATTCTCTTCAGTAAAAAAAAAAAAAGTTAACTTTTGCTTCACAAGCCAAATTCAGTGTCACTGGTAGAGGTGAGGAGCAATCAGTTCCTATTGTTGACAAAATATATGTTCTACCACAGGCTTTCTTTTCCAGGTTGTATAGCTGAACTTGGAGAAAATGCTCACTCCACCCTGTTAAGACACTTTTCTTTCCATGTGGCACCCAAAATGTTGCTTCTCACCTTCTTCATGATAGTCAGCAAAACAACTGCTCTCACCATAGAGGAACCTACCACAGCAGTCTAAGTCACGACTCTGAACAATGTTTCACCAGCAGTTCTAGCAATAAAAAAAACCCCAGGCACAACTTTCTACTTAAACATAGTCACCCTGTTCTGTTCCTTCACACTAGCCATTGGGATATTACCAGAACAACGTTCAGTTTTTAATGTCTCCACTGATCATCCATGCTGGCCAGTTTCTCCAACTACTTGGTGAAACAGTTGCTTTTCTGTCAAATTCTTCATCTTTGCACTCCAGATTGTTCATTTTCTCTTCTGCTTTATCATTTTCTTCAATCGTGGACAGTAGTCTTATATCTTAACTGACAAGGCCTTCCTATGCAGTTGATCCTCTGATGCCAACAATAAATTTTGGGTGACAGCTGCCACCATATATAGCATCATTTTTAATAGTGGTATTTTTTCCGCAATGCTGACACCACCACAAAACTGATATATTGCAGCAGCAACATGTCTGGAACAGCAAGATAAAACTACAGCTTCTCTGTTTTCTGTTAGATGATTTCTCTTTTCAAGAGCTATGCAGCTTTTGAATGCCCCCTCCTTGAAAGTCAGATCTTTTAAAGCAGAAACGTTAGACCTTCATGGACGACTTTTGCAACTATTAAGCAAACGGATTTCTAGCTGATGTCATTTATCACTCAACCTCACTTTTCCAGCAGTGGAACTTCCTACCTGCTATAGAGTGGCATCTCTCTCTCACTCTAGTGTAACTCGCACATAGGCTACTGCACACTACTATATAAAGCTGATGTTATCTTGCACTATCTTTAGTTCTTGCAAATATGAAACCATTGCTAACTTGACTTTATTTTCTGTTAAGAAGTAGACTGGAATTTTTGGCCCTCTTTACAGTCGGTACTTGCTACAAATATTGCTGTTTTTCTCTATGGGATGAAATAGTATCTATTTTGTGAATTTTTGGTAAATTTCTTAATGTGTAATGGCACACTCGGTGAAGGTGATTAACAAGTATGCCATTCTGAGTATCGTTCACAGTGCTTATATATTTATTTGGTAACCTACCCAGTCATCAAACCATAAATAAATAATTAAACATTTACTTTTAGGTATATCACACAATAATGCAGTAGTGTTAGTCATAACCACTGCTAAATTTAACAACATAGCCAAAATTAGAAGGCTTATGACCTTAGGTCTTTTCAGGCTTGCTAGTTGTTGCTGAAGCACCTACCAAGGGGAGAAAACGCTGAGAGAAGAAAAGGAGCCACTTTTGTGATTTTAAGTATTTTCTTCTGATTTTTTTTGTTAAGTTTTACTGCTTTGCCACCTATTTTTTGGCATTTTCCGGCTTGCTAAAGTTTATATCTGTAACAGTAACAGTACATGGAACACATCTAGAGCCTGTTTACTGCATTTCCTGTGTTGCACTTAATTTAAAATAGTTTTTTTCTCTAAAAACTGCATTTTACCTGATTTTGGCCTAACACTCAAGTGTTTGGTCATTTATTGCACTGTTGTGATTATTTTGCTGCTTGTGTATCTCTGCTACCTTTAAACTACAACAAAAAGAAAAAAAACAAAAAAATCTTGCTTTTTTCCCACTTTCTGAAAGTTAAGAAAGTTCAGTTACAGATTTGCTGTTCTGAACTGTTTGGAAGTTTCTAGAAGGCCAGTGCTTGCTTGGGCTAAAGGGAAGTCTCTGTGTTCACCAGTGGGAGTGGTTAACACAGAACAGCCTGCCTATCCCTGGAGGAGTGGTTACTACCTAGAAGCTGTAGTTTTATTGGCCATTTTGGGTCAATTCTAGACTCCTTGATCTCTCTCTCTTAAAACCCTACAACTCTCTTTTTGCACAGTTTTGCGCACTGAGCAGCATCGGGCAGTGGCGCCTAAACAGGTTTAAACTATTCCAGGCTCCACAAAGTCTGCTCTTCACTTTTTCCCTTAGAACTGTTCAAACTCTCAAAGTAATCACTCTATTCTCTTTCTAAAGCCCTGCACTTGCTCAGCTCTTATAAGGAAACACTAACTAACTAAAGCACTACACCTTCCTTGACTTCTCATAAGTAATAGGCTCCCGATTGGTCCTTCCTGATCAAGTGAAAAATCAGTTCACTTCCCTAATCTGATCAGTAAAAAAACAGTTCCCTATACTAATCTGGTATGTCCAAGGGTCAGTTTCAAGGTTACTCTCCAGTCCAGCTGGTGAATCTGGGAATTTTGAGGCAATGTTACAATTGCCTTATGTACACAGACAACCCTCTCCTCCTTCCAACAAACTCTAATACATGTGTGAGATGCAGTTACACAGCCAAACTGGAGGCAGAGCTCTCTCAACCCAAGACGGGCGCAGTCAGTCAGGAGGAAAAGGTAACCACACACACCACAAATCCAGTCTCACACAGACCTATTGCATCTGCATACCCAACACATAAACACACAAAAACATACTTGGAGGCTCTAAATAAAAATCTGCCTAAACAGCAAAGACAACCTAAGCAGATATCCAAGCAACAGCCACCCCTCAACAATACTCATGAATCACATATCTCACAAAATCAGTGTGCCTCACAGTCACAGCCCTTAAGGCCAAACAACACACCCAATACACTTGTTATATGGGACTCTATTGTCTGGCACACTGACGTCCCGCTCACCAGACTGAACAAGGAGAAGGTCACTGTAAGCTGCCTGTCGGGTGCCAGGATCCACCACATAATCCAAGCACTCAGGTCACTCCAAAGCAAATACAAGTATGACTCCATCATTGTCCAAGCTGGTGTGAATGACCTGAGACGTACCTCCCTGGACTACATGAAAAGAGACATAGAGGAGCTCTCTGACCATGTAGCCCAGGCTGGTATGACCCTGACCTTGAGTAGCATCTTGCCCTCACCAAGAATGATACCACAGTATAAAGACAAAATGATCAGTTTCAACAATTGGCTAAAGTATTGGTGTCATTCAAAGGGGATCCAGTGTCTGTCAGCCTGGGATGACATGCTCGACAAGCCACGTTGCTTCGCTAGGGACGGCTTGCACCTGTCACCCTTAGGCTTTCGTATACTGGCCAAGGCTCTTGCCACCCCCATAGTGCCTTTTTTAGGCAAGGCTCAAAGGACAAACCCACCTCCATAGACAACCCAAGGATAAAAAAACTAAAGGTAATGCTACTCAATGCCAGAAGTCTAAACCTTAAGATGCATGCACTCGAGGCTCTCCTCAGTATGGAGAAAATTGATGTCTGTGCAGTAACAGAAACCATGTTCAAGGCTCCTGAGAGCACCCCAGCACTACCAGGTATAACTCATACCATGCATTTCGGCCCCAAAACCCGGACCGAAGCACAAAAGGAGGGGAAGTATCTATATTCATCAAAAATACCTACACCTCCAGGTTAGTGGCACTGCACGAAGCATCGGAAACCATCCATGTGCAACTAACAGCGGGCAAAACTGCCTTTCAGTTTGTAGCCTGCTACAGAACACCCTCCCTATTACAGGAACCCCACTTGGCATTCCTGAGAACACTGGAGAATATGAAGGTCTCTCCAAACACTATGTTATTGGGTGACTTCAACTACCCAAGCATTGACTGGGAAAACTACTCAAGCCCAAACACCCTCGCCCAACGGTTCCTTGAATTTATAAACTCTAACACAATGGAGCAACTGGTCACCACTCCCACAAGAGGGAACAACATATTGGACCTGGTCATCACCAACATGGAGACTCTATGTTCCACACCAGAGGTAAACCCCTCATTCTTAAGATCAGACCATAAACAAATTTCCCTGGACATCCATATCCCATCCCCAACCCCAGCCAAGGAAATCACTGTAAAGAATTTCTCAAAAGCCAACTTTGCACTTCTCAAGACTGAGGTGGAATCCTTCAAAGCCCCTGGGCCAGAGGATAATACAGCCCAATCCGCAGAATCCTTTACAAATGCATTCTATGAGCACCTGCAGGAATGCATGGATCGTGCTATCCCAAATAAAACCAAGACTCACTCCTCCAAAAACAGGAGACTGGTCTGGTGGACCCCGGCCATAAATAAGCTATACAACAGAAGGAGGAAGCTACTACATGACAAAGCAAAATCCTAAAAAGGGAAGGTATCTCTGATCAGTATTAGCAAGAAAATTCGATCCCTCATAAAATCATCAAAGGCCAGCTTTGAAAGAAAAATTGCCCTAGACACTAAAGATAATCACAAGGCCTTCTTTAGTTATGTCAGAAACATGGGCGGAAACTCCCAGATATGCTCTGAATTGTTGCATAACGGTACAAAATATACCGAACCTACAGACATAACCAACATCCTGGCAGACAGATTCAGCACAAACTTCTCCCCCCTTCCCCCCCAAAGGAGCAAATGCCTATCCCAACTGAATGTAACCTCCCTGACATCACAGATGCACAGGTGAAAGCTGCCCTCTCCAAAGCAAAAAACACAGCATCTATGGGACTGGATGGTGTCCCAGGCTGTGTCTTACACGAGCTCCAAGAAGAACTGAACCCTCACATTAAGTCACTGTTCAAACTTAGCCTTACTACAGGATATGTACCCAAAGAATGGTGTACAGCTACAGTGGTCCCACTCCACAAAGGTGGTGCCACAACGGACCCCAGAAACTATCGCCCCATAAGCCTGACTAGTCTGGTCTGTAAAGCTATGGAGCGTATTATCATGGAACTCATAAACAAAGACATTGGGAGCCTCCAGACACTGGATCCTTCCCAGTTCGGCTTTGTTAAGGGCAGATCTTGCCTCTTAAACCTAGTTGATTTCTTTGAAACAGTTACCAAAGCCGTAGATGAGGGCAAGGTAGTCCACACAGCCTACCTGGACCTCGCAAAAGCCTTTGACACAATACCCCACTCGGGCATCATAAATAAGCTTACCAGCTTAAATATCAACCCCTATATCACAAGATGGGTTGCAAACTGGCTCAGGAATAGAACCCACATGGTCAGAATCGCAAGTGCCATGTCTGAATCCAAACCAGTTACAAGTGGCATCCCACAGGGCTCAATTCTGGGACCTCTCTTGTTCGGTATATACTTCTCTGAGGTTCAGGCTAACACGGGGGGATTATGGCTGACAAAGTTCACAGATGACTGCAAACTGGGGGCCATAATTGAATCTCCAACTGACACAAGCATCCTCCAAAAGGGTCTCACAGAGACGGATGCTTGGTGCCAGAGCCACGGCCTCAAGCTAAATGCTAAAAAGTCCCCTTTGGGAAAAACAAAGTGCCCACAAATTACCACATAGATGGTAATCCATTAAGTATGGAAGAAGTGATTAGAGATTTGGGGACCAACGTAGATAGTAATCTCTCCTTTGATAATCACATTGCCAAAGTGGTTAGAAAGACCTTCTATATAGGTTCATAGGTTCATACTAGGCTATCTGCCCTAGGGCATTTATAAGCCTAGCCAGAATGTGTTTGGCTTTCGCCACCCATTTTAAATTTATTTTGCTATGCCCTTTTTCGAGGTTAGTATACTGTGCCTCTGTCTAACAGTGACACAGAAGTGATACCCGGGGTAAACCTACGATCTCCCATCCACTCATCAAGATTCCTCTTGAAGAGAGTCAATGAGGGACTCTGCCTAACCTGGACTGGGATTTTATTCCAGAGTGAAGGGAGCCTCTGGGTTATGAATCTGTCCCTCCAGCATGTCCTATTTATTTCAGTGCTGAGGTTCAAGTCTCTCGAGCGCGTAGCTCGACGGGATTTGGATTTTCTGAGGTGCAGCATGTCCATTAATTCCGGGTTGGACATGGCTTTATACATCAGGCACAGATTGCCTCTGAACAGGCGGTATGCCACTGAGTAGAGCTGGAGTTTCTTTAACCGGGCAGCATATGGCATCTGTTTGAGCCCTTTGATCCTCTTGGTGAGGTACTTTTGGGGTCTTTCCAGTTGCTGCAGGTGTCTGGTAAGGTACATCCCAAAAGGGGCATTGTACTCAATTATGGGCCTGATGAGGGATGAGTAAAGAGGCACGATGATGTCCCCTGATCTAGATGTGAATCCCTTCATGATTAGGTGGGCTATATAAAATGTTTTTCTAACCACTTTGGCCACGTGGTTGTCAAATGAGAGATTGCTATCAACTTGGGTCCCCAGGTCCCTAATTACTTTTTCTGTACTTAATGGATTACCACCTATGTGGTAATTTGTGGGCACTTTGTTTTTGCCAAAGGGGATGACTATACACTTTTTGGCATTTAGCTTGAGGCCATGGCTCTGGCACCAGTTGTCTGTTTCTATGAGGCCCTTTTGGAGGATGCTTGTGTCGACTGGAGAGTCGATTATGGCACCCAGTTTGCAGTCATCTGCGAACTTGGTCAGCCACAGTCCTTCCGTGTTGGCCTGTACCTCCGAGAAATGTCATATGTGGCAAATGGCAATGTCTGTGGGTTCGGTGTATTTTTTGTCATTTTGGACTAATTCTGAGCATATCTGGGAATTACCACCCAGGTTCCTAACATAACTAAAGAAAGCCTTGTGATTATCCTTAGTGTCCTGTGCAATTTTTCTCTCAAAGCTGGCCTTAGACAATTTTATGTGTGCCCGTAGTTTTTTGCTAATACTGATCAGTGATGCCTTCCCTTTTTGGGATTTTGCTCTATCATTTAGTAGCTTCCTCCTTCTATTGTTTAGTTTGTTTATGGCTGGGGTCCACCAGACAGGACGTCTGCCTTTGGAGGATTGGGTCTTGGTTTTATTTGGGATCGCATGATCCATGCATTCCTGAAGGTGTTCATAGAATGCGTTTATAAAGGATTCTGAGGTCTGGGCGTATTTTCCACAGGCCGGGGCTTTGAAGGATTTCACCTCAGTTTTGAGGAGTGTGAAATTTGCTTTAGAGAAGTTTTTCACTGTGGTTTTCTGGGCAGGGGTGGGGTCAGGATGTGAATATCCAGTGAGATTAGTTTATGGTCTGATCTTACCAGTGAGGGATACACTTCTGGTCTGGAGCATAGAGTCCCCATGTTGGTGATGATCAGGTCCAGTATGTTTTCCCCTCTTGTGGGAGTGGTAACAAGTTGTTCCATAGCATTTGAGTTTATAAATTCTAGGAACCTTTGGGCTAGGGTGTTGGAGCTAGAGTAATGCTCCCAGTCTATGTTTGGGTAGTTGAAGTCGCCCAATATAATGGTGTTTGGAGAGACCTTCATATTTTCCAGTGTTCTCAGGAAGGCTGAGTGGGGTTCCTGGGTTTGGGAGGGTGGTCTGTAGCAGGCTATAAACTGGAAGGCAGTTTTACCCACTATTAGTTGCATATGGATAGTCTCTGATGCTTCGTGTTTTGCCACCAACCTGGAGGTGTGGGTATCTTTGATGAATATCGATACTCCCCCTCCTTTTGTGGTTCGGTCCAAGTTTTGGGGCTGAAAAGAATGGTATGAGGTATAACCTGGTAGTGCTGGGGTGCTCTCGGGAGCCCTGAACCAGGTTTGTGTTACTGCACAGATATCGATGTTCTCCATGCTAAGGAGAGTTTCGAGTGCGTGCATCTTGAGGTTTAGACTTCTGGCGTTGAGTAGCATTACTCTTAGTTTCTTATCCCTTGTGATACCTATGGAGGTGGGTTTGTCTTTGAGCCTTGCCTAAAAAGGCACTATGGGGTAGCAAGAGCCTTTGCCAATATCCGAAGCCCAGGGGTGACAGGTGCAAGCCATCCCTAGCGAAGCATCGTGGCTTGTCGAGCATATCATCCCAAGCTGACAGGCATTGGATCCCCTTTGAATGACACCAGTACTTAAGCCAATTGTTGAAATTGATCATCTTGTCTTCATATTGTGGCATCATTCTTGGTGAGGGTAAGATGCTACTCAAGGTCAGGGTCATACCGGCCTGGGCTACATGCTCAGAGAGCTCCTTTATGTCTCTTTTCATGTAGTCCAGGGAGGTACGTCTCAGGTCATTCACACCAGCATGGACAATGACTGAGTCATATTTGTACTTGCCTTGGAGTGACCTGAGTGCTTGTGTTATGTGGCGGATCCTAGCGCCCGACAGGCTGCTCACCGTGACCCTCTCCTTGTTCAGCCTGGTGAGCGGGACATCAGTGTGCCTGACGATAGAGTCACCTATTACAAGTGTATCTGGTGTGTTGTTTAGTCTTAAGGGCTGTGACTGTTTGGCACACTGGCTTTGTGAGATATGTGTTGCACGTGTTTTGTTTTGGGGTAGCGGCTGCTTGGGTGTCTGCTTTGGAGGTCTCTGCTGCTTCGGCAGATCTTTATTTAGAGCCTCCAAGTATGTTTTTGTGTGATTATGTGTTTGGTTTGCTGTCGTGGTACATATATAGCCCACTTTATCATGAAAGGGTTCGCATCTAGATCAAGAGAGGTCATTGTGCCCCTCTACTCATCACTCATCAGGCCCATAATTGAATACAATGCCCCTTTTGGGATGTACCTTACCCGACACCTGCAGCAACTGGAGAGACCCCAAAAGTACCTCACCAAGAGGATCATGGGCTACAAACAGATGTCCTATGTAGCTCGACTAAAGAAACTCCAGCTCTACTCAGTTGCTTACCGCCTACGCAGAGGCGATCTATGCCTGATGTACAAAGCCATGTCAAACCCAGAATTAATGGACATGCTCCACCTCAAAAAATCCAAGTCCCTTAGAGCTACACGCTCCAGGGACCTAAACCTCAGCACAAAAATAAATAGGACATGCTGGAGGGACAGATTCATTTCTCAGAGGCTCCCCTCACTCTGGAATAGAATCCCAATTCATGTTAGACATAGCCCCTCGCTGACCCTCTTCAAGCGAAATCTGGACGCGTGGATGGTAAATCGCAAATTCACCCCTGGGATCTCTTCTGGGTTCCTGCTAGACAGAGGCACAGTAAACGAATCTTAAAAGGGTACCTTCTGTGACCTACTTTACAGAGGCACAGAAGGCTAATCTAATAGGGAGGCGGAAGCCAAATACACTCTGGCTAGGCTTATAAATGCCCTAGGGCAGATAGCCTAGTATCTACCTATGAAGAAGTGAAATTCTTGAATAAAATACAAAAAAAATGTAGGATGAAAAGGATAGTTCACCTAAGGAATTTTAAAAAGAAAGCACTTACAGGTTCATAGGTTTATAGGTAAGTACTTGGCTAGCTTCCCTTGTGGGCCATTTTAAGCCTAGTCAATTTTCGTTTATGTGCTTAAAATAACCTATATTATTTGGTGTTAGAATGGCCTTACTCATCCCATGGCTGATAATTATATATTACCCTTAATGAGAATAACCAAAATCATACTACAGATAATTTGAGAGGACCCAGGCATGGGATAATGCATTTAGGAGCTGACTTTGTCCATTGGTAATACAGGGAGTCCTGGGGTAAATTTTATGTTTCCCATCCATAGGTCTAAGTTGTATTTGATTATGGACAGGAATGATCTTTGTTTTACATGGATGGGGAGTCTGTTCCAGAGCAGTGATATCCCCTTCAAGATAAATCTGCCACTTCAAACCATTCTGTTGATATTGCTTAAGAGGTTTAGTTCCCTTGGCTGTGTAGTACTGATGCCACTTGACTTGCTGATGTGCAGAAAATCCATCAGTATTGGGTCGGAGGATGCCTTGTATGCCAGGCACAGATCACCTCTTAGCAGCTTGTAGGACCAAAATATAGTAACAGAGCTTTTAGTTGGTCCATGAAGACCTTATTGTTTAGACATTGTATCCTTTTAGTAATACATCTCTGTGGGTGTTCCATTTGTTGCATGTGTCTGGACAGATACAGGCCAAAGGAGGCATTATACTCAATGACTGGCCTAATGAGAACTGAGTAAAGGGGGACAATAACATCCCTAGATCTAGATACAATCCCTTTATTTATAAGCTATGCAATATAGAAGGACTTTCTTATGACAATGGACACACTGGTCAAAAGTTAGGTCACTGTCCACTTAATGAAGAATCCTATAAAAAGCAAAGTATAAAGCTTTGTGTAGCATAGTTTTGTTTTCATTTTTTTTTTTGTTCAAGTATGCTTGTCTGAACATCTACCATGTTCCAGAGCCCCTTCAGGATTCTTCACAGAATACTTTCCCCATCATTTGAGTGACTTAAAGTAAAGATAAAATGGTTGAACTCACAGTAAATCAAGTGGTAACAGAAAAATGAATATATAAACAAAAAACATTTGAAACATACTGAAATCGCTGAAGTCAATGCAAATTTATTCTTGCAAGTTTAACAAATAATAAACTTTCACTATACACAGCTTTCACAGGCAAATCTAGCAGCAACATGAACTGCATCAGTTTAATACTCTCTAAAAAGTCACATGACTAAAATGTCACAGGTTAAGATTAAGCGTTTCAATACAGAATAAAAAAACATACATTTACTGGAACATATAAACATAATATAGTACTCAGAATGAAGCGCTGTACAACGATGGACAATGAAGTACGATTCTCTTGAGAAATAGGTAGAGTAATTAAATGATATAAAACTTGTAAAAGTGCAGCATATATATATATATATATATATATATAGACTTGCATGAATTTCCAATGCTTCAATTAAATGCACTTACAAGATATCCACACTGTGAATGCAGTTACACTGTAGCGAAATGATGGTTTCAAGGTGTCCAATCTTTCAAGTCTGATATACAAAGTATCCACACTGAAGGTGTAGTAGCTGCTGTAAAACTGTAGCAAACTGTAATTACAACTTCACCAATCAAACAGTTCAAATAGAAGCTTCTGGCTTTAGTGGCAGTTAAAATCCTTTTATTGTAGAAAAAATTATTAAAATCTTCATGTCGAGTTAAAATCTTGGTATGGAATAAAACAGTCCCTCTGTATTCCAAACGATAAGCGCTTTCGGTATCTTCTTCAGATCGTAAAGAGTGGGACTGGAAGTTCCTTTTTATAATTCTTACTTCCTTTACTGTTGGAAGAATCATTCAATCATCACGCTGTCAATCAGTTGTTTGAATGCACCAATCCTCTTCCTTCTCAATTGAGGGTGTTCTATTTCCTATGCTTTTTGCTTTTGAGGGGTGTAACCAATCATGAATTATTAAGCCAGACACACCTCCATATTAACTAATGGTTGGTCTTCTAGCTTTTAGTATGGGTTTCAGTAGAATGATGTTATTCAAGCCAGGCTCAATATCAGCCAAGATTTTAACTCGGCATGAAGATTTTAATAATTTTTTCTACTATAAAAGGATTTTAACTGCCACTAAAGCCAGAAGCTCCTATTTGAACTGTTCGATTGGTGAAGTTGTAATTACAGTTTACTACAGTTTTAAAGCAGCTACTACACCTTCAGTGTGGATACTTTGTATATCAGACTTGAAAGATTGGACACCTTGAAACCATCATTTTGCTACAGTGTAACTGCATTCACAGCATGGATATCTTGTAAGTCTAAGGTCCGTCACTATCGCACACTCACCTGACCCACGCCCTAACCCTAACCCTAACTCACCTATCCTGCCTAACCCTAAAGTCTTTCAATATCGCACACCCGTGCCCTAACCCTAACTCACCTAACCCGCACCCTAACCCTAACATCCACACAATCGCACACTTACCTGAACCGACCCATAACTTCCCACCACAGTCCTGATACTCGTGAAGCCACAGAAATGGCCCACCGAATTCTTTCCCTGGGAAAGAATTTGGTGGGCTGCGGCTTCGAGATTACCAGTGTTCGAACTTTACAGTTCGAACTTCTGCTATTCGATATTCAGCCGTTTTCACAGACTGATATAAACCCATACATACAGTTAACAAAACCCAACCCTACACTAAACCATACATACATTACTAACTATCCACTTACCTTAACCTGTACCCTAACCCTAAGGTCTGTAACTATCACACCACAGTGGAGGAAATAGTGAAGCCATGAAATGGCCCACCGAAATATTGCTCTAGGTAAGATTTCAATGTTCCGGGGCCTCACTATTTTCATCCTTCGATGTAGTGGGTTCGATATTATAACATTCAAAGTTTTACATCTTCGAAGTTATAATATAGACCCCTTTGTGCCAGTTGTTTTTCTGGCAGCAGGTTTCAGGCATTTTTCACTAATTCAGATAACAAGGATAAGGCAATGAAATAAAAAATGCACACAGAAATGGTCATTGTGCACTAAAATGCACTTGTGAAATAGTTGATACCTCACTGAGACTAGCAGCTGCTGCTATGACAGATGTGGAAGTTGATAGGCATGCCAGGGCTCATTTTTTTCATCCCTTTCTAGAATATATGAAAAGCTGATATTCTGGATACACTCTGAATTAAAAAAAACACTTATGCATGCAAGCAGTCAACTGAAGGCTTGATTTTAAGTCCTGGGGAAAGGGAGAATAACTACTGTGTGCCCATGTTATAATATATGAGAAAATGTCCATTGACTAAAAAGCAGTTTCATAGGTAGAGAAAGGCCTCCCTAAAATGAAAGACAGGTGAGGAAGCAGTGGTTTAAATGGCATAGGAGTTCTCAGGTGAAAAATTACATACTACCTCCATAAAATGTTGAGTATGGAAATGTAGAGTATGCCATTAAGTTTGGATAAAATACATTGAAATGTGGAGTATGCCTTTAAATGTCGGTAAAATACAACCTGTTCTCAGGAATATTAGAGAGGTAATTGAATGTATTAGGATACATGTATTTAACCCTACCTTCATTTTGGAAGGGACAAGCAAAAACAAAACACAAGAGATATGAAGACAGTTCTGAGAATAACTTAAGGTTGTAGCCTTCCGTACCTTAGCTTTAACCAACTTCCTCTGTATTGGGTAGAGTGAAGGCAGGTGAATCACCTGCAGAAAGAAACTGAAAAAAGGAATGCCACTGGGAAAAACTCCAGGTTAGAGCAATGTTGAGCAAAGAATGTGCCAACCTCTCAGTTGAAGTTAAAAATTCTTTATTGTGGAAACAGATGAGTGCTTTATTCACTACAATAAAACATGAAAACCTTCAGCTTATATACACTTCATTGATTGGAAGCTCACCTATTTAAGATTGGTTGGAAATCTGTCCCTTTATTTGCATATCAGGTAGTTCTGACCAATCAGGAGTGAGCTGGTGTACCAGACTTAGTGAAAAACCTAAAGCTTTGCAAGTGGCATAAAATTAATATCAAAAATTAACCTCAGAAAATGTAAGTAAGTTTGTCAATCTCTCCTATTAGCTAAAGAAAATCTGTTTGATACCAGTACTTTTGAATAATCTTCTTTAGATCCAGCCCTAAAAAACTAAGGTCTCAAACAAGAAGGATCAAAAATAGTGTAAAGGGTGTGGGAGGCACTCCTGCTGGAGCCTGGGCTAACCTGTCCCCAATGGTTAAACCATTAAAAAAATAAATAAATAAAAAGGAGAACATTCCATTAAAACAACAGGTGGATGTGTCTATAAAGGTGAACAAAGAAATAAACAATGAGACTGGACCTTTGTAAGCTTGCTTGGGTCATCATAGTGCTCTCATCTGTGGTGTTTCTATCAGTGGTGTTGTGCTTTTACTCCTCTAGTCTTCCAGGCTTGCTTTGCTATATGTTTTGCATGAATGAAACTGTCTTCCGAATTCATTGGTGTTGGGGTCTTTCTCCTGACAGGTTGCCAGACTCTGTGTGATTAGGACTTTTATGAGGAAAGTTCTTAGAAACAGGCTGGAGGTTTGAAAGGGGGCAGTAGATAATTGTAGATGCTGCTGGAAAATCAGTGCGGGCATGGTTGTGGGTTGGTGCTATAATTACATCTTTTGCCAATGACAATTCAAAAGTTCTTAAAAAGTTCTTGATGATCAGCTAAAGGGTCCAGGACTTTAGTAATAGCTTTTGTGGTTAAGTTTTTTCAAGACTAAGACGTCGTGGATTGAACAACTAGAGCTGAGGCCAGGGGTCTGGCAGCATTGAGTCTAATTTGCCAAGAGGGTTCTTTTTTCTTGAGCATAGTGTTTTTGTTGCCACTGAAGTGGATAAAATGGATGGTGTCCAGTGTAAGAAAACAGAAGCCAACATGGTCAGAGAGTTCCTGTAGAGGTTTAATGAGTGGTTTCCTTGTGACTCCATATCTTATCTCGGCTATATGTTGTGCTATCTCCTTCTTCAGTTTATTGATTGTTTTACCTATGTTTAAAGCTTGGAAGCCTCTGCATTGTACTCTGTATACTAATGACTTCACTTGCACAGTTCTGTTATTTTACTTGAATATACTTTGCCAATGAAGGCACAGGTAAGCTGATTGAACCACTCATGGTTGTTCAGAATTTGCAGTCAGGGGAACAACATTAAAACATTCTGCGGGGCCAGGTTGGAAAACAGGATGTGTATTTAATACCTCCCTTAGCTACCTTTAGTCTCTTATTATCACTGAGTTGTTTAGGATGGCTATGCAAATATCCTGTCTGTCATGTAGGCAATTGTCATGAATCTTTTCCTGTTTTCAGTACGGGGTCAGTGAAAGGTCCCCTTAATTCTCTGTTAATTTCCTAATATGTTCTGTTCGTATGGAGTTATGCCTGTGCTTGAGGTCAGTGATAGGTGTTAGAATGTTAAAACCACATCCTGTTGCTGTAACCCCTTAGTAGAAGGTCCACTATGGTTCTGTGAGGTTTTTGTGAAGGATGACAGTTCTTTACAGACTTGGGTGATCTCCACCCCATGAGATATAAGTATGATCTGTTTAGTCATGCAAGGATACATGCTGTTGGAGTGCAGCTGCATGTTTACCCTGCTAGGTTTCTGTATAAATCATGAGAGAGAGAGCCTATGTTAATCTTCTTGGAAAGGGTGAGTTCCAAAATGTTGATGGATGCTGGGCTGTGGTTGGAGGTAAAGTCAAAGAGGGGAGTGGCATTGTTGATGTATTCTAAAAATTCTTCTAGTCTACTTCTAGTCTATCTGTCCTTCCCTGCCATAAAATAAAAATGTCATCTATGAAATAATAGTAGCACCTTATGCAGTGTGGAGAAAGCTGATTGATAGACAGTCTCTTCCTCCCATTTCCCCACTGATACATTTGCCAGGCTGGGTGTCATGGCTACTCCCATTGCTATACCTGTGTCTTTGTTTGAAAAGTTGGTTATGGAACTTGAAAAAGTTGTTTTGGAGCAGTAGTTAGAATAATAAGCTTGGCACTTCTGTTTCACTTGGGAATGCTACCCTGTCCTTTCTGTAGGGCTCAATAGCTGCCTGAATGTAGTATTGATGTGGAAGCCTGACTAGTACTGAGTCCTTATCAATGGCAATATCCCTGTTCTTCCTAAGGAAGTCTAAGGTATCCAAAATGTATGACTTATTATTTTTGGTTAGGGGTTTGAGTTCCACTTTCAGGTAGATGGACATTGGTTTCTTGATGGAACTGCTGCTTGCTACTTCTGGTCTATGGGGTGTCCACTGGGTTTTTGTAGGGTTTTGGGATGCCACAGAAAGCTGGCATTTTCGGATGTGAAACACTAAGAAATATTTGTCATCTGTTGCTAATAAGCTTAGTCTTATGCAGGGACTTGACCGTATGGTGTACTGCCTTATAGATTGAAATCATAGATCTTAAACCAGTCTTCTGTAGAAAGCATTATTGTCCAGCATGTCTAAAATCTTTTGTTTGTAAGAGTGGAGATCCATGTCTAAGATACCTCCCCCTTTGTCGGCTTTTATGACCCTGCAGGTTTTATTTCTGCTTCATAGGTTCATAGGTATATACTAGTCTAATGACCAGAATAGCCTTTTTAAGCCTAGCCATGCATCCCAAATCTCCAGCATGTTCTGGTACCCTTGATAAGTGTAAGCAGGGGCTTGGGAGATGAACCATTTACAAGCTGCCTATGTCCATTAGAGACATAGTTGCCAAATCAGGGATGAATTTCCTGTTTCCCATGCAATTGTCAAATTTAGACTTGAATTGAGTTAAGGAGGAACTTTGCTTCACATGGATAGGGAACCTTTACCATAGTGGTAGTGTCCAGAATGTATACCTATCTCCTCTAGCAGGTGCTATTTATATAAGAAGCAAAGTTCAAGTCTCTAGAAAGACTAATTCTGGTGCTCTTTGTTTTGTAGAGATGCATGAGGACAGGGATAGGGCCTTGAGGTGATCTGCATAGGACATGTTACTTACACCCTGTATTCTTTTAGTAAGTAACCTCTGTGGACATTCCAGTTATTGGATTGGCCTGGTTAGGTACATAACAAAGGGGGCATTGTACTCAATGACAGGTCTGATGAATGCCGAATATAGTGGAATAATGATCTCCTTGGACCGAGATGCTATATTTTTGTTTATAGGTTGAACAACATAGAATGATTTCCTCACTACTGTAGACATGTTATGGTCAACGGCTAGATTACTGTCTATGTGTGTACCCAATTCTCTGACTACTAGGTTATCTCTTAGGGGTGTGTTGTCAATATGATAATTACCAGGGATGGATGGCTTTCTGTAGGATACTATTTTGCATTTCTTGGCATTTAGTTTTATTCTATGGCTCTGACATAAGTTATTTGTCTGTGTCAGCCCTTTGTGGAGAACATTTACATTGGTGGTGGAGTCTATGACTGCTCCTAATTTGCAATCTGCAAATTTAGTCAGTCAGAGGCCGTTGACATCATCCTTAACTTCAGAGAAGTAAATGCCAAAAATGAGCAGTTCCAGGACCAATCCCTGAGGGACTCCCCTTGTGACTGTCCTCTTTGTAGATGTAGACTGCCCAGTTCTAACTTCCTGGATCCTGTATGTGAGCCAGCTAGCTATCCATCTCTTGAGTTTGTCAACAATGCCAGTACAGTATCATGTCAAATGCCTCGGCCAAGTCAAGGTAGGCAGTGTGAACTGTTTTGTCCTCATCCATTGCTTTGGTGACCTTCTCAAAGAAATCCACCAGTTTAATCAGGCATGACCTGTCACTGACAAAATCAAAATGGGTTGGATCCAGTGTCTGGAGGTTTCCCGTGTCATTATTGCTCATTTTCCTGATAATTCTTTCCACATCCTTGAATATGAGACTAGTGAGACTTGTGTGTCTGTAGTTTCCAGGATCTGTAGATGACCCATCTTTGTGCAGAGAGATGACTGTTGCTATTCTTCATTCGTGAGGCATGAAGCCTGTTTGGAAGCTACAGTTAAATAGTAATTCCAGAGGGCATTATAGGTCATGTTTCATGTTATTTAGCAGGCATCCTGGGATGTTGTCTGGGCCCAATGATGCAGTGTTTTTGGCCTAAGAGAGAGCACTGAGGACCTGTTCCCTAGTGATTAGTGGGAGAAATGATATTTTATGGTATATCTTGAGGAGAAGTTGAGGGGGGAGGGATAAAGTTAGAGTTGAATTTGTCGGCCAGTATGTTTGCTATGTCTTCTGGCTCACTATAGGTGATTCCATCAACAATGAGCTCCGCACACAATTGTTTATTGCCTTTGAGGCTGGGGACATAGTTAAAGAATGCTTTGTGGTTGCCTTGGCCTAGGAGGCCAAATTTACTTAAAATCTGGCTTTGGTAGACTGTATTCATCCTCTGATTTATTTGTTTAGCTTGATGAGAGTGCTTTTATCTTGCTGGGTGCTACACATCCTAATTTACACCATGATTTTCTTCCTTCTGTTATACAGCCTATTGATGCGATTCTGCCAGGGTGGCTTGTTTTTTGAGTCAGTTCTGTCCTTCTTCCTGGTAGGTACAGCTGCCTCTATGCAGCTATTAACATGCTTGTATAGGGTTTCTGTGAACAGTTCTGTGTAGGCAGCAGTTATCTGAGGGTTTAAGGGGGATTGACATTTTGCCAGGTTATCACTTAATAGTTTGAAGTTAGCCATAGAGTCCTGAACATTTTAGCTCGGGTTCCAGGTTTATTTTTACTTCAAAGGAGATCATTCTGTGCTCTGATCTTACCAGAGAAAACATTAGGAGATGTGCAGCACTTTCCCATATTAGTGAGGGCCATATTCAGTATGATTGCATTCCTTGTTGGTGTGACAATCTAGTCCTGGGAATTTTGTTTACAAAATCCAGGAATCTCTATGCTTGTATATTTGGTGTTGTATATGATCCCCAGTTAATAGTATGGTAATTAAAGTCACCCGTGAATATGGTATTGGGGTGGATGGTGAGTATTTCCAATAAGTTTAAATACATGTTATAGGTTTCCTGGGTCATAAAAGGGGACCTATAGCTTGCAAGGAAGTGGTATGGGATTTTTCCTATGGTGATTTGAACATGGGGAAGCTCAAGTGCATTGTCCTGTTTCACTAGCCTTGAGGTATATTTATTTTTTATGTAAATTGAGACAATGCCATCTTTAGTTTCCATTCTGTGTAGTAGCTGGTCTAAATGTGTGGAAGTCATTATAACCTTGCACTGCCAGTATGCTCTCCATGGCTTTAAACCATGTCTCAATGAATTCACAGACATTGGCCTTTTCTAGGATGAGGAAAGCTTGTAGGGAGTGGATATTTTTGTTTAGACTTCTAGCATTGAGCAGTAGCACTGTTATATTTTCCTGATTTTGATTTGCTATGTCAGAAGTACTTTTTAGTTTAGCATTGCCTAAAAATGGCAGTATGGGGAAGACAGTTTTTAGCTAATATTCAAAAGCCTAGTGGAGAGAGGTGTCGACCATCCCTGGCAAATTAGTGTGATCTGTTGACCATCTCCTTTCATGCTGATGAATATTGCACCTCCTTAGAATGACACCAGAAGCTAAGTCAGTTATTAAAGTCTATAATCTTCTGTTCATGTTGAGGCATCATCTGTGGAGAAGGTAAAATGCTGCTCAATGCTAGGCTCATACCAGCCTGGGACATATATTCTGAGATGTCTCTCTTCATATAGCCTAGGGAGGCACTAATCAGGTCATTTACACCCACATGGACTATGACTGAGTCATACTGGTACTTGTGGGCCAATGACCTGAGTGCGTGCATAATGTGGTGGATCCTGGCCACTGATAAGCAACTGACTGTGACTTTCTCCTTACTCAGCCTGGTGAGAAGGACATCAATGTGTCTCACAATGGAGTCTCCAATGATCAGAATGATGGATTGTGTGATGGCTTGTCTTATGGGCATAGAAGTACAGGTGCCATGAGATGTGGCTGTATGTGTTTATTTGGGTGTTGGTTTGAAACAGTGCATTCAGGACTGCTGAGGGTATTTGTTATGCGTATTTCATCTAGGAAGTATTTGGGTTTAGGAAGGTTACATTTAAGTGCCTCAGCATATGTGGGTCTAGGTATCTGCTTGTTTGTGATGAGTGCAGTATATGTACTATTGACAACCTAATTGACATTACGAGTGCTTTTATGTGAGAGCTTTGCCTCCAATGTCATTGTGCAAATACATCTCTCACATACCTTATCAGTCTGTTTGAGAATTAGCTGGTTGTTGGTAAATATGGTACAATTTCTGCATTGCCTCAGGATGCCCATATCCACCAAGCTAGCAATTGAGATAATGGGAAAGTTCAAATCCATGGCAACAGGCTGCCTTTAATTGATTAGACGGTTGCAATGAGAATATAAAGTAATGCCAGGAGTATCTGGTTTGCAACTCTGTGGGCAATGCTTGTCACTGTGAACTAATTGCCCTGTGTGCAATTAGGTATTGGTGAAATTTCAGGGGTGCTTTTACAGGAAAAATGTCAACTCAGGGTGTCTGCATCTATACAGGGCACTGCAAAACACTTGAGGGGAAATTAGTGAGTAGACCCTGATGATTTACGGTGGACGTATTTAGGGAGATATTCTGAAGTTAAGTTGAACAGCAGCTAAGCAAGAAGTACTTACTGAAAAGAAAGAATTAGCTTAGTCAAGAATGATGAAAAGAGGGGGTTAACCTGATTGGCTACTGCCTGGCTACTACTAGGGCTGGTCTTGCCACAGCTTCACACTACTGGGATACAATGGTCCTTTGCCTCTTCTTGCACCAGAAGCAAAACAGTAGCACCAATCCCAAGATGAGAAGCAGGCCACAGGCTTGGGGCCAATACAGCTTCCTTTTCAGTTTGGGTTATACTAAAGAATCTTATTTGCTGGAGTTTCCAAAATGTTTCCCTGATATCTACTTCACACTTGCTTTCAAATGCAGCAGGTGTGACATACATGGGGGAGGGGCAAAAGGTGCCGGGTCTCTTCTACTTCTGATTTTGGTACTGTTGCTCTTGAGGTCTATGTCTGTTTCCTTGTTGTGGAAAAATCACTTTTAGATTAAGCTTTCTCATAAAAAGTTTACAGTCTATGATAGTCTCTGCCAAGGTACTATGACTATTGGGAATAAAAGTGAGCCCCTTATTCCCCTGCACCTGTGAGAGGTGTAGCCAAGTCGTTCCAGATGACAGTCTTCCTGTTATTACTCTCTGGTATGTGTTCCCATGATGCTGTCCCCATAGGTCCTTGAGGACTCTCTTCACCTGCCATGTCCTTCCCCTCTGATAGTATTGTAGAGACTGTTGGATCTTAGGCATGTATCAGTCTCTGGAGTGGTTTCTTGTTGAGTTGTGAGTTTGTGGTGATGGGAATTTCCTTGTCTCTTGGTGATTCTGGTGGCTGTGGTTGTGATGGGATAAGCGGTCTCTGCCTAGTCAGGTACTGTGCTTCTGGTGTTGGGTCAATGGGAAAATCCTATTCCTCTTATTGCAATTAGAGGTGATTAGCCGTGTTACAGGCTCTCTGGATGTATCTGGGTTTGTGAATCCTTGATCTCTTATCTTTTTCATTGTGTTTAGTTTGTTGATTATGAAGACCCTGTTCATTTTTCTGAATTTCTTATCTTTTTGTTCAAAAGTTGAAATCCTTCCTTCCTTCTTTCAGTGCCTTTATGCAATGTCTTTGGTACCATGTGTCTCTTTAAATTCCATTTCTTGTTTGAGGATGCCTTTGGTGGTGATGGCCTGTTGTGCTTTGTTGTATTTGAATAGGATTACTGCTTATTTTAAACTAGCCTCTAACTGTGTGTCATCCCTTTATTTTGAAAGTTATCTTTTGGCCTGCTTGTGGTGAGGAAGCTTCCCCAGACCCTTTTCAGTGTGCACACCTGCAACACTCTTGGTCTACCTGCATCATTGCAGCTCAGGACCCCCCCCCCCCATCAACTGCAACATTGCCAGATAAAACCACTGCTATGGTCCAGTTTTGCCCTCAGATATTGCAAGCCAAGAATAACACTTTTTAATAAGGATACCTACTAGATAAGTCTGCATAGCACACTTGGTCTACCTGCATCATCACAGCTCGGGTCCCCACCCCAGCAACTGCAACATCGCAAGATAAAACCACTGCTACGGTCAGGTTTCTCCCTACAGTTATTGCAAGCCAAGAATAACACTTTTTAATAAGGATACCTACATGACAAGTCTGCATAGCACACTTGGTCTACCTGCCTCATCGCAGCTCGGGTTCCCACCCCCTAGCAACTGCAACATTGACGGATAAAACCACTTGCTATGGTCTGATTTCTCCCTCAGTTATTGCAAGCCAAGAATAACACTTTTTAATAAGGATACCTACCAGACAAGTCTGCATAGCACACTTGGTCTACCTACATCATCGCAGCTCGGACCCCCCCCCCCCCAGCAACTGCAACATTGCCAGATAAAACCACTGCTATGGTCCGGTTTCTCCCTCAGTTATTGCAAGCCAAGAATAACACTTTTTAATAAGGATACCTACCAGACAAGTCTGCATAGGTGACTGGATATTTACAGTTCTTGTTATTAGCAGATGTGGTCCTTAACAGTTATCTTTTAAACAGTGTGACTGGTTATTTGCATTTCCTTTTACAGCACATTTGTTACTTTTACTAGTTATTTTTTAATCATTGTTTTGGCCGGCGTGCACACCTGCAAGCCCCCCCCCCCCAAGGAAACTATAGCTTTGTCTATCGCCACTGGGTGGCATAACTTAACAATATACTTGCTGTATCTTGTCCCAAACAGATCTGCCTCCACACTGAATACTTGTAAAGTAAGGCAAGTACCATTTACTTGGTGTATTTTGTCCCCCAGATAGATTTACCTTCCTTTGTATTAGTTGCACACCAAGGCCATAAAGTAGTGTTTCTGCAACTAACTGCTTACACCTCTTCCTTGCTTACACTTACATTACAGCTCCATGGCTTCCACTTCTTATGCTGATTGCTTTTATTTTCTTTTTTTTGATTGATAGAAGATTGCAGTCTTCTGTGAGGGGGGGCCAGATCTCTACCTGCTTTTTCTGGTTATACCTTTCCCCATTTTGTATCTCCCTTCTCTAACTCCCTCTGCCCCCATGCACATTAACTAGTCTATATTAGTGGGTCTCCTTGAGCGGCTCCATTTTGAAAGTTATCTTTTGGCCTGCTTGTGGTGAGGAAGCTTCCCCAGACCCTTTTCAGTGTGACTGCATAAGTATAAATAAATTAAACTAGTACAATACAGCCAAACAGACACATTTGGCATAAACAGAAACAAGTGAAAAGATACATTTGGTGTACAAACATTCAGTGTAAACAGAAACAAGTGAAAATATACATTTGGTGTACAAAGACAAGAAACAAGTAAGCCCAGGGATATAATTGGAGTTTGTGTTAGCCCCGCTGTGCTTGCCCTCACTGCACTCGGGCTCACTCTGCTCCCCTCCCTGCCCCCTATTCTCACCCGCCCCCACTAGTGCTACTTTTCAACTAAACTTAGCCACTCCCCTCATGCTAACCACCAATCACTGAATCTGCCCCACCCCTGTACCCATTTCCTTCTCTTCCACTATTCCACATCCTGTAAAGCACAGTCTTCCATCTAACTACCTTACAATCACAAACAACACCTCTCATCATCCACCACACCCACCCCATCCCAAGCAGATCTCTCACTCATGACCAAACCCAACCATGGCCAAACTACCCAAACCCACATGCATACACCTCTTCCTATTGCTCCTAGGTGTATCCACCCTCACACTGCTAACTTCTATCACCAACCACAAAAAACAACTTACTTTTATCCACATACCAAGAAAACTACTTCCACTAACATTATTACAACACACCCTTTTACTCAACTAGTCCCATATCACTACCAAACCTTCTTTATTCACCACTATGCACACATATTACAGCCATCACACTACCAGTCCCAAACAACTATAAAGAAATGTAAGACCCTAAACAAACTACTCAGACTCTATTTTTACCTCAGAACCCAACTCATTAGCTGCGGTGATATACACCCAAACCCATGCCCACAACATCTAGGAGCCCCAACCCTCAACCTGAATGATAACCTACTCCACCAAGACAAATCCACACTCCTCATATTAAATTTAAATGTCAGAAGTATACTAAACAAAGTCCATGACCTTCATGCACTACTCACCTTTTATCAACCTGAGATAGTCATACTAACAGAGACTTGGCTTAAACCAGGGAACCACAACAATGAAGTCACGCCACCAGGTTACAATATAGTTCATAGTGATAGAATAGGTAAAAAAGGGGGAGGTGTTGCTATAGTGTATAAATCTCACCTCATCCTTGAGAAAGTAGACATAACAACCCCAGACCTCATAAAGTTGAACTCACTCTAACAAAACTAAAACTTAATTATAGTAAACACATCAACATCATAGGATGCTACACCCCTCCAGGCAACAATATCCCCATTACAGAAAAACTCCTAGAATGGATATCTAACTCCCTCCCCCAGGAAAGCATAGTATTAGGAGACCTTAATACTGACTGGCAAAACCGTTCCAGTCATAACCACTCTCCCATATTAACCTACATGGCCTAACCCAACTCATCACTTCCCCCACAAGAACAGACAAGAGAACCAAACACCAATCCACTCTAGATTGGATACTTGTATCCCACCCATCACTGATATCCCTAGCAGGGTGTCTACCAGACACCCTGAGTGACCACCAAGCCATATTCTTACTCAGATCAAAATCACCACAACTGACCCAAATGTCTATGCACCTAATTTGAAATAAAAAACACTTTAACCACTCCAACTTTATAAACGACCTAAAGATGTGCAACTGGACCCCCCCCCAAAAAAACTTACCTCTTGATGAAGCTGTACTATATTTCAATACTACCTTCTTAAACACCCTTAACCATCACGCCCCTCCAGAACAACAAGAATTAAAACTAAATATGCCACCTGGTTAACCCCAGACACAAAATCCCTCCTGAAAAAAAGAAACAAGGCCTGGACCAATTACCTCAACAGTAATCCCAATTGAACAAACAAATATATGTCGAACTACATAACAAAGCCAAAAAACTCACCAAAACAGACAAAACATCTTACTACCAAAAGTTACAGGATAAGCACAGGAACAACCCACAAAAATTTTGGGCAGCAATTAACTCTATTTTACAACCAGGTAAAACAACTACCCCAACCCCAAAAATAGGTAACCAAGAAGACATCCCCACTCAATTTAATAAATACTTTACAGAAACCATCCAGACCCTTGCAAACAACCAATCTATGACAACATCCCCACTCTTGCAAGTCCCCCGCTCCCCCAACTAACAATTGCTCCAAGTTCAGCTTCCACCCAGAACCAACCAAATCCATTGTAAAACTACTCCACAAGCTCAAACCAACATCTCTAGCCGCAGATAAATTACCTGCTGAATACCTCCACCTGGCTGCAGAAGCCATATCATATCCTGTCTCCATCCTAATTAACAGATCCATCTCCGAGTGTATAGTACCCAAGCTATGGAAAATATCACATATCATCCCTCTACATAAAGGGGGAACCTTCCTGAAACTCAATAACTTCTGCGCTATAACCATACTACCCCCTTTATCTAAAATTTTAGAGAGGGTAATACACAAGCAACTAATGAAATATCTCCTAGAAATAATCTAATAGCAACATAACAACATGGCTTTAGACCCTTCCATAGCACCTCCACGCACAGAATTCACCAACATTGTGAATACTCACAGAAACAGTGGACTCCTTGTATCTGCCACCTTCCTTGACTTGTCCAAAGCATTCAATATGGTTAACCACAATAAACTCCTTCTTTCACTAGCAACTCTAAACCATACCACCCCTGCCATCTACTGATTCAAAAACTACCTAGAGGGAAGGAAACAAGCTGTTATGTGACAAAACCAACTCTCCCCCTCCCTACCAGTCTCCCAAGGCTCCATCCTGGGGCCACTTCTTTTTACCCTCTTCACCAATCAGCTCCCAAACAGTATTCCTAAAGCCTCAGTAGTGCAATATGCAGATGATACCACCATAATATGCTCAGCCAAATCAATTGACATCCTTCACTCCCTAACACAAGAATGCGTTTCCCTAGCAGAAACTTGAATTACAAACCAAAGGCTCATTCTGAACCCAAGTAAAACAAAGCTAGTACTCTTTATCTCCCACAGAGCCACACCTCCCACTGATTCTTTCTTCATCTCCTCCTTTAACAAGACCACAATCACCCCCACAAATCATACCAAACTCTTAGGGGTTGAAATAGATAATCACCTTAGATTTGACCTACATATATCTATAACCATAAAAAAGTACATAAAAAACTTGGCCTGCTGTATCGCAATAAAAAATTCCTCACTACCACTCCAACTACTATCCACCCTACTTTATTCCTCCCACATGCTTACAAATCTCCGCAAATCCGACCTAAACAACTTGATAGTTGTTATAATAAGATAGCCAAATTCACCACAACCTCTCCCATCAGAACACATCACTGTGAATGCCTAAAAAAACTAAATTGGCTAGAACTGCCACTACTACTTCAACTCAATCAACTATCACTAGCCCACAAAATAATACATAACTCTGAAAAAACCCCAGCCCTACAAAATCTTTTGCAACCCTATACAACCGCCAGGCCCTTGAGGTCTAGCACACAAAACCTCCTCAAAGTAACCAAATATAACAATGAAGGTGGTAAGTCTGTCTAGAGCCACTGTATAGCAAAAACCTGGCACTCCCTTTCTGCCCACATAAATGACAACAAATCCCCATCACAGTTCAAGAAACTTGTTAAAATTCACTTTTTGAATAATCAACTGTGCTCCTGTATCCCCCCCGGCTAATGTCTCATTAGAACACTTCACCTAACTTAAGTAACTCTGCTAAGCCAACCAATCATAGTACTGTACCCACTTAGGACTTTTAATCTACTGCTCATTTCATCTCTCCAGGAGATAGGGAAAACTACCCCAGCAATGTTGAGCTCTCCATAAGCAACTAAAACCAGGAGAAGACATATTGTAAATTAATTTGTTATCCTTTTCAACTAAAACCAGGCGAAGACATATAGTGAATCAATTTGTTATCCTTCTCAACTATAGCGAGCATCATCTGCTCTCTGAGCCTTATTCTACGTCTCTTAGCTTTTACTCTGATAGTAAATCTATCACAGGAATCTTAAACTTAGGAATATCTTCTAAAATTTAATATTATATTGTAGAGAATGAATGTATCCTATCTGTTAGGATTTTCAGGCCTCCACTGAAAATGGACTTGTAATCCAGTTGGACTCGCCCGGTCAACAAATGTAAAATAAATAAAATAAATAAATAAAATTTGTAGGTTATCTCCTACATTGTTCCAAATTGGCATTTTACATAAACTGAGCTGCTTTGGTGGAATTATTTTCTTAAGGCTATTATGAAAATAAATCTCTTCCCATTGCAGACATTTTGTTTTCCAGCGAAGGCATTCCAGTTTGATACATTTGTGATCCACGTTGGCTGTATTAGTCTGGGTCTGCTGGTTGGGGTCTGTGTTAGCCTTTAGTTCCTGTGTTGGTGTTTTGAGACATGCTGTTAAATGTGAATGTATTATAGCGAATACCATCCTGTGAGTTGCTTTTGGGGCCATGAGCCTCAGTCCTACTCATACATTCCTCCCAGGATATAGATCCCCTGAAATAGTTCATGGTAAAACAGTTTTCAAAACAAGATCTGGCTGGGAGCGACTCAAATAAGAGGAAACATGTATCTGACCCTACCCTCACTTTGGAATGGACAAATGAAAACAAAACACATAAGATATGAAGCTATCCCTGAGAAGGACTTAACATTGTAGCATTGGGTTATGTTAGCATTAACCAGCCTCCCTTATCCTGGGGGTAGTGAAAAGAGGGAATCAACCTGCAGAAAGAAGCTAAGTAAAGGAATGTCACTACATCAAAGTTCAAGTTAGAGAAATGCTGCTAAACTCACAGTTAAAGTTAAAAATCCTTTACTGTGGAGACAAAATTAGTGCTTTTTTCCATTCAAATAAAACATGAAAACCTTCAGGTTATATACACTTGATAACAATGGGCTTGGGTGTGTGCCAGTTCTGGTGCCCTCTCACTGTCTGGAAGTTCACCTGTTTTGGATTTGTCAAGAAATCTGTTCCTTTATTTGCATATCAGGTAGTTTTGACCATACCTCTCAACCTCTAAGTACAAGAAATATGGACAAAGACTAAAATAATGGGGGGAGACAAAGGCCGAAAAATAGGGATAGATTTTAAATATTGTTATACTCATAGGTGAATGCTACACTAACTGCCCTGAAGGGCCATTTTAAGCCTAGCTAATAACCTGGGATTAGAATCAAACCCTAAGCTTCTTGTCTATGAAGTGAAAACCATAACCATTATACCAAACTCTCATCCCTAAAAAACATTTAGGTCTCGGATAAGAAGAGTGTTTTCTCTTGACAAAAATAAGAAAACAATGTTCCAAAAACAACAAACGTCAAGGTATGGTCAAAATTTAATAAAAAACAGCAGATTATCTCACAGTGGCACAAAACAAATAAGCACTCTAGCGCCTTGGCTTCACATAAGCATTCCAGGAGTACTTTCATTACAAAAAACATTAACCTTAACTACTCACAGTTGCCAATTAAATCATTAATTAATTATTATGCACTTGTTAAAATTCTTAAAGATACATTTCCACTTAATTAAATAACACAATTCCAACAGCAGTCTGTATTCAGACCCTGTGGAATTAAAGTGCCATATTTTAAAATGAAAAGTGTTTCGTTATACAGTAACAGATTTCTAACATAATCACTATCTCTTTTTCCTTCTATATGTTCTAAAATAGTGACTTTTAAGCCTACAAAATTACCATTGTGGTACTGTCTAAAGGACTTTCCATTTTCCTTACCTTATATCTCTCAAATGTTCTAATAATCTCCTTTTAAACATACATTTAGTCTGACCCATATAGCATTTTTCACAACTACACTTAATAGCATAAATCACCTTCTCAGTAGTACACTGATATTCTTCTATTGTCTGAAAATTAATATTATTCATTTTAGAAAACGTCTGCACTATATATTCACACCCTGTGCATTCCCCACATGGTCTTATTCCTTTCATCTGAATCTGTCGTGGTAAGCTGTCATCAGGTTTTTTTAATTTAGTATGTACTAACATATCTCTCAAACCCTTTCCTTTTTGGTATGAAAAAAACAAACTTTGTTGTACCAATCCTTATAAATCATGAAATCTAGACAGAAATTTCCAATAATGTCCAATTATTTGTTTTACACTATCACTCAGAATATTATAAGTCATAACTATGAAAAATATATATATCTTTCTTGTCCCCATAAGGTAAAGTCCCGCATTTTACATTTCTTTTACCATATCTTTCTCTTTTAATTCTATTAACACTTCTCTCAATTATTTGTCTATTTCCTTTCTATGAAAATATCCACTGTACTTTGTAACTCTTGTTCAAAATTATAATTATTATTACATATTCTTGAAATTCTTAAAAATTCTCCATATGGTAAAGAATCCATAGTATGTTTTGGATGACAGCTATTACCAATCATAAACTGATTAACTACACCAAATTTTCTATGCAAATGTGTCCGTATTCTTTCTTCTACTATCCCTTCTAAAGTAATGTCAATAAATAAAATTTTATTTCCATAACGTAACCCATCAAATTGTATAGAAAATCTATTTCTTTGTAGTTCTGATATAAACTCTTGAACACTTTCTATACCACCATCACAAAGGAATATCAAATCATCTATGAATCTAAAGTAGGACTTGACATATTTTTTGTAAAATGGATTAGTATAAATATATTCTGTCTCAAACATCCCCATAAATACATTTGCATACATAGGTGCAAATGAGGAACCCATCACCATACCTTGTATCTGATGGTACAATTTATCTTTGAAACAGAAAAAATTATTTTCTAAAGTAAATTTTACCAAATCCATGATATAATGTGCTAATGGACTATCACCTAAGTAGATACCGAGAGCTTCCATCCCATAAATATGCTTTATATTGGTGTATAAACTTTTCACATCAGCTGTTACCCAGTACGTCTCTTGCTTCCACCTCACCCCTTTAATTTTTTGCAAGAAATCAAATGAATCTTTTATATAAGATGGAAGCTGAATAACTTCTTTTAACAAACATTTATGCAACACCACTCCCAAATTATGTAAGAAATATTTTCTAGCAGACACAATTGGTCTTCCTGGTGGGTTCATCAAACTTTTGTGTACTTTGAGCAAACAGTAAAAATATGCTATCTCTGTTTCATCACTAAACAATTTTTTCTCAACATCATATTCAGTCCAGTATCCCAGTTTAAGTCCCCTATTAATCAGGCTCATAATCTCTATTTTAACTTTTTCTATCTCAGTGTTAGTCACAATTTTATATACTTGCTCATCCTGTAACAACTCATAGCACATCCTACTATATTGAGAATGGTGCCTCACCACTATTTTATTACCTTTATCTGAAGGTTTTATCACAAAATTACTGCACAAACCAAAAAGAAAAGATAAAACTGAAGACCACAGACGAAGAATCCACTTAAAACACCAGTTTATTGCACCTCTAGCGCTTCGACAACCGCCTTCAAGGAGTATAAAACATCACATAACTTACACAGTTTATATACCCTAATACATCTAACAATTAAACAAGCAGCCTAAACCAATTAATCAATAAACATTAAAAAATACTTAATACTACTTTCTCATCAGATAAGAAGCCTCCAGTTACATTCCACATTCAGACCCTGAGGAAATAAAATGTCATATTTCAAAATAAAAAATACCTTCCTTATATAACAACTTCTTTTTATACAAATCATCAGAAAATACACCCTTCATAATATGTTCTAAGATAGTGGCTTGTAACTCATTTGGCTTAGAATTGTGAACCAGCATAAAATGTTTAGCAACAGGGCTATCTTCTTTATTATTTATTCTGATGTGAAAATTCTTTTAATGCTAACCATTCATTTTTAGTTAGATTATAATCAATTTTCCTTCTAAGTTATTAAATAACATTTCAATTTGAAAATCAATCATTGAATGGAACTTTTTTATACCTTCATGTATAAAAGGTGGTAGAAACTTGCTTGATGCTTTCAAATCTGTAGTATCTATAGGGCAATAAGCATTAACATCACTACTGCAAAAAACAAAATAATCTTCAGATGTCTCATTAATAAAAGCATCTTCATCTGTACTATAGTCACATTATGCACATTTTCTATACAATTCTTAGATCTATCTACATTATACACATGAAAATAGTACCACAAATGCATTTTCCTGATTAATTTAAAAATCTCAATTTTAAAATAATGTATTATTGGCAACACTGTAGGAATAAATTTAGGCCACATTGTAAAGCTGTATTTAACTATCATCCAGCACATTGCTAGTTAAATTCACAACAGCATTAGCAGTATTATACAATATATCAATGCTGTTTAGTTCCTTTGTTATTTTTCCATTGTCCATGGTATTTACCTCCTTTATATTGATCCCATTCTTGTTCCTGAAACTGTTGTTTCCTATTGTAATATTGTCCACTTTTCTGGCGAAAGTTGTCCTGCATATATTGAGTGTCATTGGGCTCGGGTAAAGCAGGAAATGCCTGCTTGTCTTCTAAATCTCTCTGATAATGGCTCGTATCACTAAAAGATGCTTCTTCTTTTGCTTTTCTCCCTCCATCCTGGTTTTGAAAACGTACAAGTGACCCCCGGCATTGGTTTGCTGGCCTAAAAAAGGTTGTACCATTATCCCTGAGGTCTCTTTTTATTTTATTTAATTTCTGTGCACATATTTTCTTTTCAAAAGCTCCTAATTTCTCTTGAATATCACTCAAGCACGTTTCAAAACATTTCTTATCAAGAGAAAGCAAAATATTGTGACACACAGCATTAATATCCTTTCTCAAAGGAAAAAGCTTTACCTCGTCACATTCAACTAGTATTCTGACCCACTCAAGTGAGCAACAGTGAGCAGCTTTCTCCCATCTCTGCCAGAAAGCTTTCTCTTCATTATTTGACAAATCAAAAGTCAGGGAAGGAAGTTTCATTGCCCGTAACCCCCTCGGTGCTATATCAAGCTCCATATACCTCTGGAGACTAAGTCTGTTATAGTGGGTTAAAGATTCTTTATTGAGCAACTGTTCCAATTTCTGAAAGAGTGTTTTATCTATGATGTACTTTTCCTGGGTGGCTGACTTCCCAAAAGGTACTGTTATGCATTTATTGGCGATAAGCAATGGCTTTGGCCCAGTCATTTATCCATGGTAGACCTTCCGATAAGATGTTACTATTTGGGGGGGGGTGTTCTATGAGTTCTCCCAGCCTGCAATCTTCTGCAAACTTGGTAAGTCAGAGGCCCTTAACATTGGCCTTGAAAAAATAGATGCCAAAGAGGACCGGACTTAGAACAGAGCCCTGGGGATTCCACTAGTGACTGGCTTCTTTGTGGTGGTGGTCTCTCCAATCCCAACTTCCTGGGTCCTGTCTGTGAGCCAGCAGGCTATCCAGTAAGTTAAATAAAGGGTTTATGCCTAATTCCATTAGTTTGTTTACAATACCTGAGTAGGGTATTTCATCAAATACCTTATCCTGGTCAAGGTATGCAGTATGCACTGTTTTGCCCTCGTTCATTGCCTTGGTGACCTTCTCAAAGAAGTCCACCAGGTTCAGCAGGCATGGCCTGCCTTTGACAAAACCAAACTGGTTTGTGTACAGTGTCTGAAGGTTTCCTATGTCATTGTTAATCATTTCTATGGCTTTGCATACGAGACTAGTCATACAAATAGGTCTGTAGTTACTGGGATTTATTGATGGTCCTCACTTGTATAAAGTGATAACCATTGTAGTCTTCCATTCATGTGGCACAAAGGCTGTGCAGAGGCTATGGTTGAACAGTGACACCAGTGGCCCTGATAGGTCATATTTCACAGTATTTAGTAGACATCCTGGGATACCATCAGGGCCTATTGAAGCTGTTTTCTTGGCCTTAGAGAACGTATCTAAGACCTCCTCCCTCCTGATATCTGGACAGATTATTCTAGATGGTATTTTCTGGGTTGGGGGGGGACTGGGAGTGAGAGGGAGTAAATCTGGAGCTGAAGTTTTCAGCCAGAAGATTTGTTATATCTCCTGGTTCAGTGAACAGGGCTCCATTTCCCAACAGTTCAGCACACTGTTATGTTCTGTCTTGAGGTTTTGGACATAGCTAAAGAAGGCTTTGATGAGATTTTTTATGTTTTATGCTGGTACACTTCCTAATTTTAGATATGATTTTTTTTGTTTTGTTGTACAACCTGTTTAATTTTAATAGGTGTATACTAGCTTAACAACCCCTAGGGCCCTTATAGGCCTAGCCTTGTAACCCAAATGTGGCCCACAAATTTGATTTACTGACTGCCTTTGTCCATCAGCACCAGACCAAGGGTGAATTTCCAATTACCAGTCCATTGGTCCAAGTTTTAGTTAAGAAGGGATAGGGAAGAACTCTGCTTCACATGGATGGGGAACCTGTTCCAGAGAATATGAATTCTCTGTGAAAAATATCTACCTCTCTCCAACATATCCTATTTATGTCACAAGCAACATTTATTTTTTTAATGTAGTAGTTCTGATGCTGTTTGTTTTGTGGATGTGCAAAAGGTACATCAGACAGGGTCCAGGGATGCCTTATATACCAAGTAATGATCACCTCTCAAAAGTCTGTATGATAATGTGTAAAGAGACCGGGCTTTGAGGTGATCAGTATAGGACATTGAGTTTACTCCCTGTATTCTTTTCTAATGAACCTTCATGGGCATTTCAATTGTTGCATGTGTCTGTTCAAGTACATACCAAAAGAGCCATTGTACTCTATGATGGGTCTGATGAGGGCCGGGTATAGTGGTACGATAACCTCTCTGCCCTTGCTTATAAGTTGAGCAACACAGAAGGATTTTCTTAGTACCTTGAACATATGTTGGTTGAAGGCTAGGTTACTATCTACATGAGTTCCCAGATCCTTGACTAATGAATCAACTTTTAAGGGTGTTTTATTGATGATTTAGTTACCTGGAGTGACAGACTTCCCAAAAGGTATTATAATGCATTTCTTGGTTCTGAGTTTTAAGCCATGGCTTTGTCACCAAGCATTTGTCTGTGTTAGACCTTCCTGAAGGGGGGATTCATTTTGGGGGGATTTAATGACTGCTCTCAGTTTGCTATCATTAGCAAACTTGGTTAGTCAGAGGCCTTTGACATTAGCTTTGACATGTGAGAAGTAGTTGCCAAAGAAGAGTGGGCCTAGCACAGAGCCTGAGGGACTCCAGTGGTGACCAGCTTCTTTGTGGAGGTGGTCTCACTGATTCTAACATCCTGGGTACTATCAGTGAGCTATCTAGCTATTCAGCATGTTGTAAAGGGGTTTATACCTAGTTCTGTAAGTTTGTTGACAATGCCCAAGGGGGTATTGTATCAAATGCTTCACCCAGATCTAGGTAGGCAGTATGTACCATTTTCCCCTCATCCATTGCCTTAGTGACCTTTTCAAAGATGTTCACCAGATTCAGTAAGCATGACCTTTCTTTGACAAAGCCAAACCTAGCTGGGTCCAGTGTTGGGAAGTCTCCTATGTCTTTGTTGATAATTTCCATGATAATTCTTTCCATGACTTTGCAAATAAGACTAGTCAAGCTAATGGTCTATACTTTCCAGGATCTGTTGAAGGTCCTTCCTTATGAAGGAGGATGACCATCACAGTTCTTCATTCGAGTGGCCACAAAGCCTGTTTTAAGACTACAGTTAATGACTCCAAGTGTCCTGATAAGTCATATTTAAGACTGTACAGGAGGCATCCTGGGATGTTATCAGGGCCTACTAAGGCCATGTTCTTGGCTTTAGTGAGTGCAGCCAGTACATGCTCTCTAGTTATAGTTGGAGGGATTATGTTTGAGGGTGTTTTGGGGGGGAATGGTTGGGGTGGAGTGGGGTTAAATTGGAAATTAATTTGTCCGCTAACAGGTTTGCTATATCGCCAGGCCTGATGAATGTGATACCATAACTACCAGTTCAGCAAATTGTTGTGTGCTGTCCTTGAGGTTTCTGACATAGCTGTAGAAGGCTTTAGGCTTATATTTCAACTAGCAGGCTATCTTAAACTCAAAGTTGCCTTTGCTTTATGTAATTAGCCCTCTTAGTTGCCTATTTAGCTTGATGAGAGAGTTTTTATCCTGTTTAATTTGGGATGCTACCATGATGATTTGTTTCTGGTGCTAGTCCTGGGCTTACTTCTGCTAGGTACAGCAGCGTCTATGCAGCCATTGACATGACTGTACAGAGTTTCTAAGAGCAATTCAGCATAGGCTGCTGTGTTTTTGGGGTTTGGGGGGTATTGAATTTTGACAAACCATCACTAAATAAAAGGTAATTTGCCCTGGAATGGTTTAATGGGATTATGGAGTTGATTTTGAGTTTGAATGAGACAGCTTTATGTTCAGACTTTACCATGGAGCATGCAAGATTGGAGGGGTACAGTGTTCTTCCATATTTGTAAGCTTGGAGTCCAGTATGTTGGAGCCTTTTGTGGGCATATTCACTATCTGGTCAACAGTGTTTGTATTTATGAAATCCAGAAATCTCTGTGCATGTAGATTTGAGGTCATGTTGGATTCCCAGTCTATAGAGGGGTAATTAAAGTCACTCATGCATAGGATGTTAGGTTGATGGTAAGTATCTCCAGTAGGTCCAAGTATGCATTGTGAGCTTCTTGGGACATGGAGAGTGACCTGTACCTATCTAGGACATGGTACAAGATTTTGTCTATGGTAATCTGCACATGGAAGAACTCCATTATGTCATCCTGTTTGACTACCCTAGAGGTATACTTGTTACTGATGGATATTTAGACACTTCCACCTTTTGCCCTTGTCTGTACAGCCACTGGTGTAAAAGCGTGGAAGTCACTGAATCCTTGCATTGCTGGAGTACTCTCTGCCCCTTTAAACCATGTCTCT
This sequence comes from Protopterus annectens, assembly GCF_019279795.1. Taxonomy (NCBI): domain Eukaryota; kingdom Metazoa; phylum Chordata; order Ceratodontiformes; family Protopteridae; genus Protopterus; species Protopterus annectens. The sequence continues at coordinate 1,472,679,972 of NC_056735.1, forward strand.
AACTGCACAGATGTCTATATTCTTGAGTATGAGGAGGGCTTGGAGGGAGTGTAGTTTTTTTATGTTGGCTCCTGGCATTGAGCAGTAACACCTTGAGGTTCAGTGGAGTTGATTTTGCTATGTCGGTAGGTTTGTCAAATTGGCATTGCCTAAAAAAAGGGACTATGAGGGTGGATAAAGTTTTAGCCAGTATTTGAAATCATGCTGGTACCTGTAGTGTAATGATTGAATGTGTGTGTGATTTGTCGGCTAAGCAACTAACAGTTATCTTCTCCTTGTTCAGCCTGGTTAGACGGGCATCAGTATATCTTCCAATGGCATTCCTTATAGTGACAGTCATGGGAAGTGTGTTTGCTTGCCTTAGGAGCTTAGTGTTTGGGGCTCCACCGAGAGTGACAGTATGTGTGGTGTTAGATGTTGTTTTGAGAGCCTTTGAGGTGATCTTTGTTGTTTAGGATGATTGCTTTTAAGTGTTTCATCATACATTAGTCTATGTGTGTGTTGTGTACTATGTGAGGTGGGTGCTGTGTGTGTGTGGTTTTGACAACCTGATGTGAGCTTGTATGTGAGGGTTTAGCCTTCAGTGTCATTCTGTAAGTACACCTCTCTCATACTGTGTCTGCTTCTTTAAAGATTAAGTGGATGAGACAATTGCTACATTGTCTCAAGATGCCCATATCCACCAAGATGGGTACAGAGAAGTTAGGAAATTGCATATCCATGCTGTCCAGTCCTTTGATTGGGGGTGGTGCATTGGAGTTTGAAGGCTAGTAAGGGTACTTTATTGGTGCAGACAAATAAAGGTGTTTTATTGGGGCAGATTATGCTAAACAGTACTGAATTCCACTAATTTTAATGCTTGCGCAATAATGAATTCTACTAAATCTGTAGGTAGTGCCACTTGATGCCCAAGTAACTCCTCTAAGCTTGTTGGTGCACAAGGTATTTGGTCTGTATCATTGCTTTACAGGGTAAAGTTTTATGGACCGTTCTACTGGGAAAATTTGCTTTCTAGGTAAGTGCTACTGTACAGGGCACTGTTAACTTATGCTAATGTGCAAAATTTATAGCCACACAGAAAAAACAGAAAATTAACTAATGAACCCTCTGGACAATAAAATGACTACACTACGAGTCCTATTGTGCATTTCCTAACTCAGATAGGCCAGACAAACAACTCCTGCACAAGATGAATAAACACAGTCCTCCTAATGTAAAAACATAGTAGAATAAATCCACAAGTGCAATGCTACCACATACCCATTAAACAGCTAGCTGGAAATCCCTTGCTGAAGGCAATTTCAATTCATTTTTACACAGTAACAGTGAGAGGAAAAATATATTTTTTTACAAAAACAATTCGTGAAATACACACAAAAGCAGGCAAGGGTAGCAAACACACAGAATAACTTAGCAAGTGTAGTTTAGCAATTCCAGGTACTTAACTTTGCCTGGATGGCTCTGGATACAAGTAAAACACTTGTGGAATGCAGGCTAGGACTCCAGGCCTTGCCGAGAAGTAGGAACATAATCAGGAGACAATACATAGGAAAGGAGGTTTACTCAAGAGCAATACTGGTTTGCTGGGTGAGCACTCAGATTATGGGATCTATGGAAAACAATGGATGGAGTACATAAATAGCTTATACAACAGATAATATCAATGAAAGATGGACTTTGAAAATCAGATTAGCATAAAGGGTACAAGTCAGAACAAGCAAGCTAGCTAGAGAGGCATCCAGTCAAATAAAGACAATATTGGAGTGCTTTCACAAACTTATCTTAATGTGTTAATGGGGGATGGGGCAGACACAGACTGCAACTTTAAGCAGGTAAATAATAAGTAGAATATAAACTCATTGAAGCACAGACTGGAGCTGAGACAATTGTCTCACTATTGAGCTTCTACTACAGTTTAACACATCAAACTATGCAAACATTTACCAGTAGTACTGTTTATATAAAAAAAATGCAGTAAAATGACTAAGGCTCAAATCTGGCTTTAGTAAGTAGTAGTAGTGGAGAGAGTTCTGCCATAACTGTGAATTAAGACTATGGCCCAGCAGGATTTATAATACAAGCAAATAGCTTCTACAAGTAATTCTACTTGTGCAAATAGAAATGGAGAATAATGCAGAAACACAGTCTTCCCACACCTGCTAATTAAAATACAAGACTGAGGTCACAAAACAAACTAAAAAATGCAAACAGATAACCTTTTTGGCTAAAACATGGAAAAGAGCAAAAAAGTACAAAGAAGCAGCTCCAAACCGGTCACTGTAAGTGTAACTTAATTATTTAAGCAGAATTGAAGTAACTCGAATAATTTAATTATCTTACCTTTTTGATTAAAAGTTAGTCACTCACAGTTCCACACCTCTCCAAGTCTTGTATTAAAGACTTTTGGATTATACCACGGTGCTATGTTTTTTGAGTTAGTTTTGGATTACCTCTGGTAGGCACAGCAGGCTCAATGCAGTCACAGATGTGGTTATACAGAGCTTCCATAAATAATTCTGCTAAGTTTGGATGGGCTTAAAATTTTGACAGGATATCACTTAATAAAGAGCAGTTTGCCTTGTAGTACTTTCTAATGTTACAGGGTTTGCTGGGGTTACAGAACTGATTCTTATTTTGAAGGAGACTGCATTGGGGTCTGACCTAATGAAAGAGGACTCAACACGGAGGAACTGCAGCATTCTCCCATATGCACGTAATGGGCAATGGGTGTTTGTATTTACAAAATCTAGGAATCTGTGCACATGCAAATTTGGTGTTGTCTAGGATGCCCAGTTTATAGAGGCATAATTAAAAGTCTCCCATGAATATGGTATTTGGTTGAATGGTGTGTGTCTCCAATAGGTCTAAGAATGAGCTTTGAGTTTCATGGGACACGCAGAGTGACCTATAGCTTGGTAGGATATTGTATGCAGTTATGGTACTTAAATCAATCCTACCATAGAAAGCATTATTGCCTAGCATGTTTAAAATACCTTGGCTGTAAGAGTGGAGAAACCTACTCCTTTGTCAGTTTTCATGAACTTGTGGGTTTTATCTTTGCCAAAAAAACTTCCTTTTCAGTTTAGTCTATGTTACAGAATCTTTTTTGTTGGGCTGTCATAATTATTTCCCTAATATCTGCTTTGCACTTGCTTTCAAATGCAGAAAGTGTGGGATTCACTGGGTGGAGAGGTGCTGGGTCTCTTCCACTTCCTGATTCTGGTATTGATCCTGGGGAGGTCCCTGCCTGTTTTCTTACTGTGATAAAGCACTTTTAGACAAAGCTTTCTCATTAAATGTTTAAGGTCTCTGATAGTCTCTACAAAGTTACTACTGCTATTGGGAATAAAGCTGAGCCTCTTACCTAGCACACATTTCTCTGCATCTGTGAGGGGTCTGGCCAAGTGGTTCCAGACTGTACTCTTCCTGTTGTTGCTCCCTAGTATGTGTTTCCATGATGCTGGCCCCTAGGTCCTTGAGGTCCTTCTTCCCTTGGAATGTCCTGTCCCTCCAATGGTATTGTGGTTGGGGTGACAGTTGGATCATTGGCATTTATTGGTCTCTGGAGTGGTTCCTCCTTGAATTGTGTAGCATGGACCTAGGAGTTTCACTTGGTTGTTCTGGTGGTTGTGATTGTGGTGGGCTGAGTGGTCTCTGCCTGGTCAGATATGGTACTTCTGTTGCTGAGTCCATGGGAAAATCCTGATCCTGATATTGTGATTAGAAGTGATTAGCCATATTGTGGGTTCTTCGATTCTATCTGGGTCTGTGAATGCTTGGTTTCTTATCCTTTTCATGGTGGTTAGTTTGTCCATCATTAAAGTATCTGTTCATTTTTTCTGTTTTTTTTTTTTTTTTTTTTTTTTTTTTAATTAAAAGAAGATATCCGTCCTTCAATGTCTTTAAACTGGTCTTCATTGCCAAACATCTCTTTCCATTCTAAAACAAACTGTTGGTCAGAGAAAACTGTGATAAGGAAAAACAGGTGGAAACTCTCCAGTAACCCACCGGAAGCCTTGAATAAATCACTCAAAATGTGGAAAACAAAGCACACGTTTATTTAAGCTCAGAACTCCAGCTTTTCGTCAGTTACAAAAAAAAACAACTTCCTCAGAACGGATACAACGTCATAACAATTAAACCCCTTCTTATATTATAGCCTTCCTCTCACATGATCAAATAAAAAATATATGTCAAGAATACATTACTGTTTTAAAAACCATCTAAAAAACTATCTTCAAAAACCATACTGGTAATATTACAAACAATTACTTTTGTTGAAAATGTATATGCCCCAAACAACATGTACTAAATAATTATGTTAGTGCAATAAAATATGATAAAATATGATAAACTCATCCCAAGATGTGTTACTTGCATTAGACTGTTAAATTTGAAGAACTCATTTAGTAGCATGAAATACTGTCTGTTGAATAAATGCACCGAGTTACCTGAGCTAAGGCATCAGTTAAAATACATGAAAATGAAAAACATAATGCGCAAAATACTTTTCAGACGCATTTAAAACACAAAAAATATCAAATTTCTGTAACATATAAATGCATATGAATGCACAAAGGTAACCTTAATTAAAGTAACAATATACGCTCTGTAAAAGTCTGAAACTTTGAAACATAGTATCACAACACATTTCCAACACAAGACTACTTAAATTAAAACACATAACTTATGACATAAAACTCTACATGTTCTTATTATATTAATATAGCTAACTGAACTATTTAAAAATACTACTTGAAAATATACATTTTCAACAAAAGTAATTGTTTTTAATATTACCAGTATGGTTTTTGAAGATAGTTTTTTAGATGGATTTTAAAACAATAATGTATTCTTGACATATATTTTTTATTTGATCATGTGAGAGGAAGGCTATAATATAAGAAGGGGTTTAATTGTTATGACGTTGTATCCGTTCTGAGGAAGTTGTTTTTTTGTAACTGACGAAAAGCTGGAGTTCTGAGCTTAAATAAACGTGTGCTTTGTTTTCCACGTTTCGAGTGTTTTATTCAAGGCTTCCGGTGGGTTACTGAAGTGTTTCCACCTGTTTTTCCTTATCTCTTTCCATTCTGTTTCCTGTTTGAGGATGTCTTATTCGGTGATGGCCTGTTGTGCTCTGCTATGCTTGAATAGGATTTCTACCAATTTTAAACTAGCCTCTAGTAGTGTGTTGTCCATATTGGTGTTCTGTATAAACTGAGTCTTCTTGGTGGAATTCCTTTTTTCAGGCTATTATTAAAATATTTTTTTTTCCATTGCAGCATTTTTGCTTTCCTGAGAAGACATTACAGTTCATTAAATTTGTGATCCACATTGGATGTATTGTGTTGGGTCTGCTAGTTGGGGTCTGTGTTATTCCCAGAGATAGTTCATTGTAAAACATTTTCTAAACAAGATCTGGGGGCCATGCAAATAGGAGGAAACATGTATCCAACCCTACCCTCACTCAGGAAGGGACAAACAAAAAGAAAACA